>NC_133789.1:15369009-15390120 GCF_003597395.2 Chelonoidis abingdonii
TCACTCAGGGAACAGAAAACTACTCACCCAGTGACCAGTATATTTGCCCTCTACCAGACTCCTGCACCCCACTGGCCTGGGTCTGTCACAGTATCAAATTTCTCCTGTCCCCTGTGAGAATGGGAGAATGGACATCAGCATCCACCATGGAGACCAGTTTTCAGTCCTAACTGAGGAGTAATTGAACCCGAAGGAATTTAGAAAGTAATAAAGGAAAATGACTTACTTGTAACTGGAGTGCTCTGGTTAGCTCTGCAGAGCCACACTCTTGGAGCAATGAGTCCTTGAGCTGTTGAGGCTGTGTGCATGGAACTGAACATGCAAGGTGAATCTACCATTCCAAACCTCCCCCTTCCTTACCACAGCTTGTAGCCCCACGAAAGCCTCCCAAGGAACTACAAGAATGGCTGCGGAGAGAGTATACTCTGAAAAATCCAGATATGATCTACCAAGCATACTGTTCCCAGGTAGACATCTTATCCTGGAAAGAAACACACTGTCTGCAGCTTGAGATGTCTAACTGGGCCAGTCATTTCTGTCCAATTAACTGCATAATAGTGAGAACACAACTGCAAAATCGTGTTCAATCTCTTTATAAAAGAACTGTAACAATTAACAACTTCTATAAAACAGTAAACTGAGCTCATGAGCACAAACAAATTGAGAAAATATATTAAAAGTCAATGTATGGTGGTTTGGGAGAGAAGAAAAAACCCAAAGGCCTTCTGTAACCTCTGCTCTAACATTCAAGGGGGATGTGTGCATGGGCTCAGCAACTGATGCCAGCATGCTTCCAAGACTCACAGCATGTTTAAGTATGTCTGTTCAGACATGTCTGTGCCCCAGTGCTCATTTGAGAAGATGCTTTTTTAGTTAGTGAGAGAGCAAATCTAACTATGCTACAATAATGTATATGAAAGTGCTTTTATTTTCGTAAACTTATGTCTATTAAATAACACCTCCACAAATATATATGACAAACATATGGCTTATTCACAATGGACAATCACTTGGGTAAGTTTTTAAAAAAACACCACTAAGAAATAAAATGTAAGCAAATCCCGCCCCCCGCATGCGTACTTCCCTTGTTAGTACTAGATTTTTTTCACCATTAAGGCGAACACCTCATTAAGAGCACAACTGAGCCAATTTCAGCTTTGTACTAATTACCTAACCCTCCAGATGCCTCTGTCTTCATGAACAATGGCATCAGAGTCCTGGGCCAATAAAGCTAGCAGGGTTTTCAGATTTCACTGTGTGAAAAGATGAACGTTAGATCAGAGAACTGATTTTCACCCATTCTAACATCCTCACCCATTTCTTTACCACCCCTTGCCCTGAACTGGAATGAAACGTGTGTGTATGTTCTTTATTTCCTTACAGGTTCTGGCTCAAAGACTGAACTAAATATCTGGAAAATACCTTTAGCCCTCAATATATAAAATGCTAGAAAATACTCACAAATACTCAGCCCAAGGGTATCTCTTCCATACTCTTTTTTCAATGGAAGAAATAGAGTTCCCACTGAAGTCTCTGTGAAGAAATAAATGCCATTTCACTATTATCTTTAGCGAATTAATTTAAAAGATGATAATTCCATGGAGAAATGTTCCTAAACAGAATACTTTGCAAACACTTCCCCTCTGTCCTGTATTTCTCAATGCCAGTATTTAATCATAAAAGGGTGTGATCATGCTCCTCCAAGGCAATATGCCCATTGACTTTGATGGAGCACATTCATGCCCTGAAATTGTTTCATGTAGACTGAGTCTGCTGCCCCCTTCTGAAAGTCACAATCCTCCATTGGGGTGGCACCACTGATTTCTGTGGAGAAGTAGGTGTCACAGACGGCTATGGCTGGAATGAGCTGCAGGGGCAAAACAACTTGTAAGGAACAAAGGAATCTGTTTTCCTGAAAATCCTGCTATTAATAAGGGAAGAAGAAAACAAACCTCTTTAGTGTGGTGAATGTGGTACCTTTATTCCCATCCCAAGGGATGGATTCTTTGTGGCTATGTTCTCCAAGCTGGGTTTTCCTGGACCAGCCCCTTTTCTGATAGGGCACTGGGTTTTCTCTGCCCATTAGAGCTGGGTGAAAGTTTTCTGACTAATTATTTCTCTCTCCTACTGAAGATGTTGCATGGTGTATGAAATACTTGAATAGTCATTGGGCCAGAGAATGTGTGCGAGACTACTTCTATCGCCTGCTGGTTAGGACATGCTCTTTTTCTAATCTCAGCGATCCCAGTTCAAGGCCCTGCACCAATAATTATCCAAAGTGGAAAACCTTCAACAGGTAAGACTGAAAAAGTCCTGTTTTAGGCAACCCCATAGCCAGTGCTTAGGGCACTGTCCTGACAGCCTGGAGACCTATGTGCAAATCACCCTGGGAGAGGCCACTAGCCTCTGCACTAAGCTTGATAAGGAAACAGCTCCTCCTATGGCTAGTTTGTGAACCTGACCATTCATTTCCTTTTAAAAATGCCTGGAAATGAAACTTTCATTCAAACAAAACATAGTTGGTGTTGACTTTGTCAAATCCTTACATTTTTTTGGAAGTTTCGGTTTCATTTTGACTTGCCCAGAACTGGGTTTTTTGGGCCTGCCAGCAAACCAAAAAAATCAGTTATTGATCCAGCTTTGCTGCTCACCCCACCTTTGCATTGTGTTCATTTAAATTCCCAGCCTTTCCCAGGTGGTCTTGTCCCTTCTACCTGCTCTCTCAAGCTGCTGGACACGTCACTTGGCAGGCGGGAGCGATGTGCTAATACCAGACTCCATTGGCGCAGCACGTACCTTTGCAATGCTTGTCAATTCAGCTCTCTCATACAAATAGGGGTTTGGCCCCACAATCTTTGGCTGCCATTTCCCCTCCCCCTCACAGTGGGCAACATGCTGGCTCTGAAGTGCTGCTGCCCTCCCACCACGGAGGTAATATAGCTGTACTGCAGTGGAACTGTGGGGTTTAAGAAGGACTTCATCCCTGTACTGGTGCAGCTTATACCACCTCTATATTGGGGGCTGATTTGATCTTCGGTACCAGTTTGAGCAGGCTTGCGGGCTGACCTCACTTACACCCTGGCTGCAATAGCTGGAGTATACGAACCCTGCAGCCATGCTCCCTTCCATCCTCCGCATACTCTGACATGACCCTGTGCAGGGGTGCCTGTCAGGGAAGATGTAGAACTGGCTATGTTAGCTCTGCACCTGCTATGGAGGCCTCCTAATGAAGGATGCAATGAACCCACGGAATCCCCCCTTGATGCTTGCTAATGCTCCCATGGAAGTCAGTGGAAAAACTCCCACTGACGTCAATGGGAGCAGAATCTGGCCTATAGTTTATTATCACTGACAAGCTGAAAGCCCATGCGGTCATATGTGTGTAATTCATAAAGTGTAAAAAAGCCAAAAGTGTCTGAGAACTTAAAAACTGCGTGGTAACAGACCATGAATTCCACTGAGGATTAGACCTAGTCATATTCTAAACAAAGAGAGCTCTCAACCATCGCTTCACACTGACTCAGCAGACAATCTAGGCTGCACAGTGACAAACAGAAAGGGGACAATCCTGGAATTTTATGATGGGGATTATTTGTGTTGCGTAGTGGCCAGCGGCCCCAGGATTTGGGCCAGTACCACCAGGGTGCTAGGTGCTGTACAAACAAACAATAAAAAGATCCCTGTCTCAAGAATCTTACAATCTAAGGGGAAAGGCTCCAGGTGGAACAGACAGATAGGGGAGCACAAGGAAAACAATAATGCTGGTCAGCTTGGCAGGCAGTGGTCTCCGCACACCAGTTTATAATGCTCCATGTGGGATCAGCCCCAAAATGTTCTGCAAGCCTTTCGAGAGCCAAGGCAAGGAGTCATCAGCTCCTGCTGTAGAAATCACCTCTGATTCCCTTAGGCACAAGCCCCAAAACCTCCTCCCGGATGCCAGCCATCCCAGATCTTCCCCCCCACATCAGTGACCAGCTCATAACTTCATCTCCCAGCTTCAGAAATCCTCTTGGGGTCCCCCAGTTAACAATCCAACAGCACCCTCTTTCTTCCCCCTGCTAAATGAGACTACAGTACCATGCCTTTCTTGACATCTCTTCTCTAGCAACAATGCCCAGATGGAATCCTTCCCAGCTCTCGGAAGCGGAGGAAAGTTCCATGTGAGGCCCTGGAAATCATAGGGGAAAACTCCACCCAAGTCTTATCTGGGAGTTTGAAAATATTCACTGAGGGTGGAGAGTGTTTTCTCTGTTTGTTAGATTAGTTTGTTTCTGCCTCTTGAGTCCATTCCTCCTTCTGACTAAAGGCTTTCAGGCCATATGTCACCTTTCAACCTGCAGCCACTGTGGCTGTAGAGCTGTTCAGACAATGGGGAAATCCAGAAAAGATTTTGTCTTTTTTAATGGAGAAAGTGTATTCTTTTTTTCAATAACCTCATTCTTAAAACTGACTGCATTGTTTCTGATCAAAATTTAAAATAAAAATCACTTGTGGGCAGAGAGCAGACCTGGAAACTTTCAGCTCAAGAAGTGAAGGTTTCAGAAAGTTTTGAGTGACTGAAAACAGGCAGTTAAGATGGCAAGTGATGGTCACAGCCACTCTCACAAGCATGGCTAACCACTGACTAATGGGGAGGAAATAACGGGACTATAAACTTTGCCAGGGTGTTAATGCCAAGAATGAAGACGCATCATTCAGAGTGTTCCATGGGGGTATAACAAGGGGGAATGGCAACTTATTTCTAGTCTGAATTTGTCTAGCTTCAGCTTCCAGCTGTTTGTTGCACCCATCTGTTGTCTCTCTCATTTTATATTCGATATAAACTCTTTGGGCCAGGGGCCATCTCTTTGTAATGGTCCCACAGTGTGCAGCACAAGGTGGCTGGTGCCTGGGCACTACCACAGTACAAATAAATTATAATAATAATTATAATAATGACAGGACAGATGTTTTCAGCTGTGAACAGGAGACTGCCAGCAAAAGAGGGTGGGTCTGCACAAAGACTACAGCTGTACCAGGTGGTGTGGTAGATTGGATAATGTGAGTTCTGTAACTTCAGTTTCTGATTTGCTTTGGGTACATCTGTGGATGACTGGTTGTCTGCTTTGGGGAAGCGGATTGTCACGTGACCATGGTAAAGCATCACAGAATGAGTTAATTTGTACTAACATTGAACAAACAGCTTTACTAGAACAGGGGAAACAGTAGTATCTGGAATACTGCCCTGCTCTCTCTCTGTTTGGTGCAGAGCTTCTGCCTCAAACTTTCCCAGACCATCTCCTGCCTGGTTTTCTGCCACAGCTTTGGAGACAGTTTTCACAACCTCACAAGAAAGGCAGGAGCTTCCTCGAGCTTCTGTGTACTTTGCTTAATTGCATTTACCTTAAGGGTGGTAAATGTCCCACTTTCTACAGTGCATGTGCAGAGATGGGGGATAGAGAGCAAAGGGAGCCCCTTGGACTGGGACCATAGTTTCGTTCTCTGTTTGTCTAGCACAGTAGGGTCTTACTCCATGACTGTGGCTCCTAGGTGCTGCAGGAATACACATAAATAATAACAATAATAGCTTTAAGCCACTGTTGTGCTCCCCCATTTCCCAGAGCTGCTAAGGGGCCGGTGTGGCCCATGTGTGAGGTATAGCAGCAATGACAACTCCCAAGAGAATCTTGGTGTCCTCAGGGACCACAGCCACTCCTGGCAGGCTCAACCAAATCTCTTTTGGGGTTGGGATGCTGGGGAGTAAGGGCTTATCTACACAGGGAGATGGTAAAGGAAAGGTGTGGATATACGCTGCTATAGTTATACCCTATCTAATTCCCTGTGTGGACACTCTTCATCCAGAAGAGCCTTCTTCCAGTTTAGCTCATTTCCCGTTCAAACGCACAGTTGTGCTGGTGAATGTCCCCATGCCCCCTAAGGCAGAGGCAGATTCTCTCCTTCCCCTGACCCTGGTAATAACAAGCAAAAGAAGAGCAGAGAGTTGGGGGAAGGGGAGCTTGGGCACATCAGCTAGGCCAACATTTTCAAACCTGAGTGTCTGAAGCTAGGCACTGAAAGGCACTTTTAGGGAACTAAATCAGACACGGTCTGCCTTCCATTGACCTCAACAAGAGCTGCAGGCCCTTCAACAATCAACCCCAAATGTAGATTTAGAGACCCAGGGGATTTAGGAACACAAGCCTCACTGAAAGCCAATGAGATTTATGCTCCCAATTCCCTCAGCTGCCTCACTTTAGACTCCCAAATTTGGCAATTTTGCCCTGACGCTCTCTGAAAATGAAGATAGCAGCAATATTCCTCTGCCTCACACAGGGCTTGGGAGGGGGAACCCATGAGCGTGAGATGTTCAGGTACTGCAATGACCCTATATAGTCTGTGCTGAAAGGATCCCTGCCTGGGCAGGAGAGATCTGGGTGCTGGAGTTTCTATCCCCTCAGGGAGGTCACGGAGGGGGGTGTCTGTGTCCAGGGGGTCTCCCTTTGGGGTCTCCGTCTTGACGCACTGCCCTGGTACTCACAGGAAGAAGAAGGTCTGGTTGCGGGCGGCAGGCCCAGGCGGTAGTAGCCCGGGGAGCCCGGCGGGCAGGGCGGCCCTGCTGCAGTTGAGCAGCCCCCGGTGGCACTGGCATGGGGCCGGGCAGGCGGTGCCGTGCTGCCCAGCGAGGGAGGCGGTGACAGCCACCAGTGGCAGGAGGAGGAGCAGAGGGGGCCGGAGGCCTGCCTCACTCATCGGGGCTCAGCGGATGTTGGGAGAACCGCAGCTGCTCCCTGTGGTTACCAAGCAACCACACCCGCACGCTTGTCACGCATGAGGCACAGCATGGCCCCGTGGGCTGCCCCTACCGCCAATGTGACCGCTGGACCCACTAGCCTCTGACCCCATCAACAGCCCTGGCCTGCCGGTGACCCCCCACAGCAGTGAGGTCACCACTGTTCTAGAGCAGCCCCTGAGCTCAGCAAGACTCAGCAGAGCCCCCCAGGTCTTCCCACTCCAGGGACCAGGAGACCTTCACAAGCTCCCCACAGTGGAGCAGGGCCACACGGCATGCAAGGGGAGGGGACCCAGCCCCATAACCATGCCCCGGAGGCACCAAGGAAATAGATCCCTCCAGGCAGCCGCCTCCTGGGCCGTGGTGGGTGGGGCTGGGGTGGGATTCCTCTACCCCCCTGCAAGGATGGAGACACACACAGAAAAGGGGGAAGGAAGCCTCAGGGACTGGTGGACAAGGGCCATGTGTGGAGCATCCACAGGGAAGGCTCCTGTTCCTCCCTCTTTCCAGTCAGGATAAGAAATGGTAGAGACCCACTGGACAGAGTGGGCTATTGGCAGCCATGCAAGGGGTTTGTGCACCCTGCCAGAAAAGGGGGAGCTGGCCAGAAAAGGGCGTGGGACTAGGTGACCCTCAGAGCCTTTGGAATATTTCACATTTTGTGTTTTCTCTTTGTTGATGGGCTGGTGCTCCCTGCCTCTGGTGGGCATTGGGAAAGTGGAGTGCATGGCTGGGGCAGATTAATAAGGGGAAATAGACAGATTGCAGAATGGAGGGAGGCAGAATGGATACCAAACATAACCAAAAGAAATGGCATTAACAAAATGTTTGCCAGCAGCACCTTGATTATTTTTCTGACCAGGCCTCACTTCCCTCAACCTTCTCAGCGAGTTGTCTCATTACATTGTCTGCTCCTCCAGAAAAGGGCTGTATCGCTCCTAGGTTCACATGCAGTACTTTGCACACTTTGGGGCACTACATGAACAAACAGGAATGCATAATATGCAGAAGCATCCAGCTGTGTAACTGCCCTCTCACCTGAGCTCATCAAAGCAGGGAGGGCAACCCATCTATCCCCCATTTTTCCTGAGGGTACCAAATAGGGGAAGCCCCATCCTGCAGATATTGTTCTCATCTGAGCTTGCCAAATCAGGGACAGCCCTGGGAATGATGGAAGTATGAGCACCAACAGTGAGACATCTAAGAGCAGGGCATCAAAGTTTCTTAGCAATGGCCCACCACTGTGGATCTGTCCTAGAGGAACCATGGATCTCACCACATGCAAAGAAAGAAGTAAGACTTGTCTCTTTTCAGTTGCTTTCTCACAATAACGGTCCAAGGAGAGCTCAGACTCCGATCAGTGGGAGTTAGGTGCCTAAATACAGGGGCCTCAGTTTCTAAACCTTGAAGACAAATGAAGAAAAGAGAAGGGAGTAGAAGGTAAAGGATCCAAGCACCCCCAACGTTAAGCACAAGGAGAGGGAGAATACAGTCATTGTGACTACATCTCTGCTCAGGTAATGCTGACGGATTGATCCCAAAACCACCCTCATCCAAAGGCACTCAGAAGGGAAGAATGCCATGTGACAATCTGATAATCTCTGGCCTCCTCAAATCAGGAGGGTCTGCAAGATGAACAGAGGGTTAAGGGCTGCAGCACGAGGCACAGCATTGCCAACTCCCAGGGTTAAAAAGTTGAGTCAGTTCCCCCAAATAGTGAGATTTTAAAACATAATACATAGAAGGGGGGTGCTCTTGATTTGCCTTCCAGTTTCTGAGTCTTTAGGGATCACTCAGGTAATGTTTTCAAGCTTTTCTCTGCAACTGTGAGGCAAAAATGTCCATAAGTGGAGTTCCTCACATGAAAAAACAGTTACTCACCTTCTTGTAACTGTTGTTCTTTGAGATGTGTTGTTCATGTCCATTCCAATCCAGAGTTTTTATTCTCTCACCCACACTCCTGCTCCCTGGTGGTCTTGGTGGTGAATGAAAAAGAGCGCCGGGGCAACAAGCACCGGCTCCCAAGGCTAAGGAAGCTAAACGTATGGTCCTCTTTGGCAGGAAAGCGTATGCTGCTGGGGGCCTATAGCTGAGGATAGCCAACCAGCAGGTATAACTTTAACTCTTGGGAACACTACAACCAAATACAAAAAGATGCTCCTTGTGTCATGGATCACAATTGCATCTGTACTTGCTACGACCTCACCAAGGTTCCAGTTCCACCTATTACAGCACACTTGACGCGGGCTCAAGCCTCATCCACCACTTTCCTGGCCCAGTGCCCATCCAGATCTGCAGAGTGGCGACCTGGCCATCCGTGCACGTTTACTTCCCACTATGCCATCACACAGCATGCCAGAGAAGACGTAGCTTTTGGCAGGGCAGTTCTCCAATAAGTGGTTCCTTAACTTTGACACCACCTCCAGGAAAGAGCTTGGGAGTCCCCTGATTGGAATTGATGCAAACAAGCACCCGAAGAAAAAAGGGTTACTTACCTTCTTGTAACTGTTCTTCAAGATGTGTTGTTCACATCCATTCCAATACCCACCCTCCTTCCCCTCTGTCAGAGTAGCCCCAAGAAGGAACTGGGTCATATATTGAGTGCCATGAAGGCACCACTCCAGGGGGCTCCCTAGCCAACCCAAGGGAAGCTGCCAAGAGAAAAGTTTTCAATGACCGTGCACACATCATGCACACACCTGATTGGAATCAAAGTAAAAAAGCACTTAAAGAAGACTCTGGCTTTAATAAAACCACCAAATATAAGTGCCGGCAACAGTGGAGGTAGTTGATAAAAGCTCAAATCCTAAAAAGGCTGAAGAATGTCCAGCTGCTCTGAAAATGACTTCATTCAATTTAAACTTAGATTAGTTTCACTGATCAAACTGTGGCTGCACAGTTAACAGGCCATGAGAGACCCTCACAGGTGTAAATGCCAGTAAAGAAAGTGATGCTAACTACCAGATGCCCAGTGCAATAGACTACAATCTGTCATGAGAGACTGAAGTTGGGAGATCCCCAGTTGCTTCAGCGGAGGCTACCAGCTTCTTGTGCTATAGGCCATGGTTATTTAAGCAGGCTATAAACTACATAGGAAATGAGGAGAAGAGGAGCTTTAGTTTAACTCCAATAATCCAGCACATATTTCAACATGGGGAACAGGAAAGAAAAAGTTCAGTAACTTGATGTTTAACTACAGCTTCTCTTTCTGAAAAATTCCCCGTCATAGAGAATTTACCAGAGCTGTGGGGAGTCTGTTCCCGTAGTTAATTATCTCATTTTAAAAACCTGCATCTTATTTCCAATTTGAATTTTTCTAACTTCAGCTTCCATCCACGGGATCTTGTGATGTCTTTGCCTTCTAAAAAGACTCTCAATTGTTAGGGGCTTTCCCTTCACCCCTCCCCTGGTTCTTGTCACGCAGACAGAAAGCAGAACACCGCAAGTCTGAAGTGCAGGCAGGCGTTAGTTTCAAGGAAACATATCCATAGCTCTGAAGCCTCAGAGCCTTTACCCATGTCCCGTTCCCACCTCCTCTTTCTCAGCAGGCCCAAATATACTTGCAGTGCACACTTCTAGTCCCACCCCTTATAACTTATGGTCACGTTCTGTTCTGGAAGGTCGTGAGTCTGTGGACTTGGTACCACTTCTTTTGTATCCCATGAGATGGGTAAGGAGTGAGGTGGTGCTTCAGTCGGGGATAGGCTTTTCTTTGGCTTTTAGTTTTTCTTATGCCTCTCCCTTCAGCCCCCCTTGCCTCTCCGAACTGATTGCTTGACCTTGGCTTGAGAGAGGAGCCAGGCTGCCCTTCCAGTGTATGCTCGTATATTAAACTCCCACTATACCCAGTAACTAAATTCCCTCTATGCTGTGTGGCCACACAGCAGGCTATAAAGGGCCCTGCAGCCACAGGGGCCTGGAGAGAAGAGAGGTAGATGGTGGGCAGAGACTGGGGAGGGGAGCAAGTTGGGGCATGCAGGCCTCTCCCCACCCCCCTGAGCTCGTGCTGCCAGCAGGGAGAGGGCCGGGGGAGTCCTCTGGTCCCAGCCCTGCGGGAGCCTGAACCCCAAACTCCTCATCCCTGGCTCCACCCCAGAGCCTGCACCCTCAGCTGGAGCCCTCACCTGCCCCAGCTCTTGAGCTCCCTCCCACACCCTGAACCTCTCATCCCCAGCTCCACCCTGGAGCCCTCAACCCCACATTCCAACCCTCTGCCCCACCCCTAAGCACCCTCCCACACCCCAAACCCCTCATCCTGGCCCACCTCAGAGACCACACACCCAGTCAGTGCCCTCACCACCCCAGCACACCAACCCTCTGCCCTAGCCCTGAGCCCCTCCCACACTCTGAACCCCTTGGCCCCACCCCCGCCACACATCACCTCCATATTAGTGCACATATTAAAATTCATTCTGCACATGGATATAAAAAATTATAGGGAACATTGCCCAGTAATACTTTTCTGCTGGGCTGAAGCAACAAACAGTGTCTTTGTTTTTTGTTCACACATATTAGTAAGGACATAAAAGTATCAAAAATCCAACCCAAAATTCTATCTTAGGCTAACAAACAGGCATATATACCAATACCAGTATATTTTCTCCTTGTGCAGATAGTGTAGACTGTGATCAAGTCACTTTGTAACCATCTCTTTGACAAACTAAATAAACCAAGCTCCTTCAGCCCTTTACTGGAAGGTATGTGTTCCAGATTTTGAATCAATGGTGTACTTCTTCTCCGAACCTTCTCCAATTTTTCAACAGCCTTTTTCAATTGTGGATGCCAAAAGATGTCAGACAAAGGAGTTAATAGTAAAAGTGAAAGGTAAATCACTGTTTTCTAGAAAATTTACATGACATAGTTGGCACCACAGAGACTTGGTGGGATAATACACATGACTGGAATACCGGCATAGCTCGCTCAAGAAGGACAGGCAGAGAAAAAGTGATGAGGTTTTGCCATGTACATCAAACATGTATACACTTGTACTGAGGTTGAGATGGAAATAGGAAACAGATTTGCTGAAAATCTCTGGGTAAGGATAAAAGAGGTACAAAACAAGGGTGATGTTATGGTAGGGGGTCTAGCATAGACTACTTAACCAGGGAGAAGAGGTGGAAGAGGCTTTTTAAAAACAAAATCACCCAAAGCACAGGACTTGGTGGTGATGGGGCACTTCAACTACTCAGACATCTGTTGGGAAAATAACACAGCAGAGCACAGATTATCCAAAAAGGTACCGGAATGCATAAGAGACTTTTTTTATTTCAGAAGGTGGCGAAAGCTACTAGAGTACAGGTTATTCTAGATTTGATTTTGACAAATAGGGAGGAACTGGTTGAGAATTTGAAAGTGGAAGGCAGCTTGGGTGAAAGTAATCATGAAAGGACAGAGTTCATGATTCTAAGGAATAGCAGAAGGGAAAATAGCAGATTAAAGACAATGGATTTCAAGAAGGCAGACTTTCGCAAACTCAGGGAGTTAGTAGGTAAGATCCCATGGGAAGCAAGTCCAAGGGAGAAAACAGTTCAAGAGAGTTGGCAGTTTTTCAAAGAGACATTATTAAGGACAAAGAGCAAACTATCCCACTGCGTAGGAAAGACAGGAAGTATGGCAAGAGACCACCCTGTCGTAATACGGAGATGTTCAATGATCTGAAAAAAAACAAACAAACAAGAGTCTCACAAAAAGTGGAAATGAGGTCAAATTACAAAGGATGAATATAAAAAATCAACACAAGCATGTATGGACAAAATTAGAAAGGCCAAGCACACATGGAGATTAAACTAGCTAGGGACATAAAGGGTAACAAGAAAACATTCAAATACATTGAAGCAAGAGGAAGACCAAGGACAGGGCAGGCCCATTCCTCAGCGAGGGAGGAAGGACAGTAAGAGAAAATGTGGAAATGGCAAAAAGTGCTAAATGCCTTTTTTGTTTCAGATTTCACCAAAAAGGTTAGTAGTGATTGGATGTCTAACATAGTGACCGCCAGTGAAAATGAGGAAGGACATGAGGCTAAAATAGGGGAAGACCAAGTTAAAAATTAATTAGGGCAAATAAACACACAAAATGCTGCATCGATGGACCTGTGCCTCTTAGAGCGTTAATGAAATTGCTCTAAGCCAATGGAAGAGAGCTTTCCCATTGGCGTAGTTAATCCACCTCCCTGAGAGGTGGTAACTATGTCAGCCGGAGAAGCTCTCCTGTTGTCATAGCGCTGTCTACGTGGGGGGTTAGGTCAGTATAACTACGTCGCTCAGGGATGGGGATTTTTAACACCCCTCAGTGGTGCAGTTATATCGATACAGTTCTGTCGGGTAGACCAGACCTTAGACAAGCTAGATGTCTTCAAGTAGGCAGGGCCTGATGAAATATACTAGAACACTCAAGGAGCTGACTGAGGAGATATGAGTCATTAGCAAATATCTTCGAAAACTCATGGAAGATGGGAGAGATTCCTGTGGACTGGAAGAGGGCAAATACAGTGCCAAGCTATAAAAAGGGGAATAAGGACAACACAGACCAGTCAGCTTAACTTGAGTATCCAGAAAAATAACAGAGCAAATAATCAAGCAATCCATTTGCAAACACCTAGAAGATGATAAACAACAGTCAACATGGATTTGTCAAAATCAAATCATGGTAAACCAACCTAATAGCTTTCTTTGAGAGAGTAACAAGCCTTATGGATGGGAGGGAGGCGGTAAAAGTGATATATCTTGACTTTAGTAAGACTTTGATACTGTCTTGCATGATCTTCCATAAACAAACTAGGGAAATACAACCTAGATGGAGCTGCTATAAGGTAGGTGCATAACTGGTTGGAAAACTATTCCTAGAGAGTAGTTATCAATGGTTCACAATCAAGCTGGAAGAGCATATTGAGTGGGGTCCTGCACGGATTGGTCCTGGGTGTGGTTCTAGTCAATATCTTCATCAATGATTTGGATAATGGCATAGAGAGTACATTTATAAAGTCTGTGGACGATACCAAACTGGGAGGGGTTGCAAGTGCTTTGGAGGATAGGATTAAAATTCATAATGATCTGGACAAACTGGAGAAATGGTCTGAAGTAAATAGGATGTAATTCAATACAGACAAATGCAAAGTATTCCACTTAGGAAGGAACAATCAGCTGCACACATACAAAATGGGAAATGACTGCCTAGGAAGCAGTGCTGTGTAGAAAGGGATCTGGAAGTCAGAGTGGATCACAAACTAACTGAGTCAACAGTGTACCACTGTTGCATAAAAAGCAAACATTACTCTAGGACGTATCAGCAGCAGTGTTGTAAGCAAGACATGAGAAGTAATTCTTCTGCTCTACTCTGCACTGATAAGGCCTCAACAATTTCAGGAAATATGTGGACACACTGGAGAAAATATGGCAGAGAGCAACAAGAATGATTAAAGGTCTAGAAAACATGATCTATGACGAAAGATTGAAAAAAATAGGTTTGTTTAGTCTGGAGAAGAGAAGACTGAAGGGAGCGGACATGAGTTTTCAAGTACCTAAAAAGTTGTAACAAGGAGGAGGGTGAAAAATTGTCCTCCTTAACTTCTTAGGATAGGACAAGAAGCAATGGGCTTAAATTGCAGCAAGGGAGGTTTAGGTTGGACATTAGAAAAAACTTCCTGTCAGGATGGTTAAGCACTGGAATAAATTGCCTAGGGAGGTTGTGGAATCTCCATCACTGGAGATTTTTAAGAGCAGGTTAGACAAACACCTGTCAGGGATGGTCTGGATAATAGTTAGTCCTGCCATGAGTGCAGGGGACTGGACTAGATGACCTCTTGAGATCCCTTCCAGTCTTACACTTCTATGATTTGGAAAATCTGTTATAACACCGAATAACCTGCACCTCTGAAGCTCACTTGTTTAATACAGGAAGCCTCATGCTGCAGTTAATGCCAATGTAATGCAAAACTTGCACTTTTTAAGTGAAAAAGGGCCTTTGTTTGGCACTATGGCAGGTTAATCCAAAGAAGGAAAGGGCCCACAGGAAAATCGCTTTTATCTCGCAACTGACTGGCTTGGTAGATTACATGAGAGTTAAAGAAATGTTTCTTAGGTGAGCAAACAGGTGTGTGTAAATTCTGCAGCTACTTAAGGTTTCCTGTGGCAGGGCATCCACCTGCTCTCTGCTCTCCCAGAGACTATATCTAGCCAATTGTGCACTGAGGGAAAAAATATCTTCCTGACCCCCGCAGGTTGACCTGCTGAAACTCTGCAGCATGAAATTTGATTATAATCTATCTTAATGCAGAGCTGCAACTGTTATGCCCACGATGAAGGCAATGTAGGCAATCCTGGTGTTCTCAGGGCCCATGAAGGAAGGGATGAACCAGTGGATCCTTAGCTATGTTTGTCTGTCTTTATTTTAGTAACAGTAGATGATCCATTTATTTCCACCACTGTATAATCAGAAAGAAATAAGGCATCTAAAACATTTGGCACGTGCAATGTCACAGCCTTATGCTTTCATTCCTGAGCAACAATTTGAAATACTGTAAAAGTCCTAGAATACTTTAAGCCACACTAATTAGATTGTCTCCCTTCCAGCAGGTGCTCTTCATCAAAACAGAAATCAGACAAAAATTCTTCTTCTTCTTCTTCTTCAAGGTTCAGCTGCTCCAAGGACAAGTCATTGACCTGGAAAGAGAAATTAAGAGTATATCTGCTAACCAGCACCACATTTTAACCTTCTTTGCCATCTCTTGGAAATGCAGAATGAATCATCATATTTTAATCACATTTCAGGAAAAAACTGCCTGCCTGGAATCGTGTCAGTGCAAGAACATTGGATGGGGAGTCTGTCAGTAATCAGCTCTCCTTTCTGGGTAGCCGGCATCTCTGCTAATTTCTGTGACTGACCAGCACCACAAGCCAATGAAGCAAAAGGAATCTCTCTCCTCCCAAGCTGCCCCTTTCAAGTTTATCATGAGAGCTGGCTCACTAGTTTGTGTGTTGAGAGTGATGACTTGTCTTCTCTACAGGGGAAATTGATGCAGCTGGTGTCGATTTAGCGGGTCTAGTGAAGACCACTAAATTGACTGCAGAGCACTCTCCGGTGGACCCTGGTACTCCACCTCTCTGAGAAGGGTAAGAGAAGTCGACCGCAGAGTGGCTCCCATTGACGCAGCACGGTGAAGACACCGCTGTAAGTCAACTTAAGTTACGTCGACTCCAGATACATTATTCATGTAGCTGGAGTAGCATAACTTAGGTTGACTTACCCTGGCAGTGAAGACAAGCCCTGAGAGATGTTATTAGTTCAAATCCCACAAGCCACCAAGAGAAGAAGACAATTTTGTGGTTAAAGCTCAGGACAGATCAGATTTAGGTTTTGTTTCTTGGCTTTACCACAAACTTCCCATTGACCGTGAGTAAACCAATTGCTCTGGGGGCTTTAAGGCCCTTTGATATACTCAGATGGAAGGGGCAATGGAAAGGAAGATTTAAATGGAGAACAAAATAGCTCTACACAGCAAGAGATCCATATCTTTCTTTAACAAAAAGGATATAAAATAACCTAAGGCAATTCCACAGCACTTCGCACTGTAAATATATTAGATACAGAACTAAAAGAAACCCTGTTTGAATGTTGTAATTACGAAACCACTGCTCTGCCTACGTACACTTTGAGAGAACTAATGCATCAGGAGGTTCACTGAGACATTTCCTCCACCCAAACTGCTGGGGGTGCTGCGCAATGCACACATGTGCTGTGGGCTGACTGTGTTGTGACATGTCTGATACATTCCTTTAGACGAAGGAGAAACATTTTGAACTGAACAGCCACAGCAAGTCCCACTGCTTTCAGACTAAGCAAGGTGACTATTTCTTATTCAAGCCTACACGTAAGGGTTGAATTTAAAAGTTCAGCTGTTTTTAAGTCCAGCATAGGAATTATGATTTTTTTTCCATTGAAAAGATTTCATTTTTATGCTAACATAATGCAAAATTAACAGATTTCAGTCAACCCTTTACAAGTAATCACATTTGGGCTTAGGGAACATAAGAACAGCCATACTGGCTCAGATCAATGGTCCATCTAGCCTAGTATACTGTCTTCTGACAGTGGCTTGTGTCAGATGCTTCAAAGGGAATGAACAGAACAGGATAATTTTCAAGTGATCCATCCACAGTGGTTCAGTCCCAGCTTTTGCAGTTGGTGGTTTAGGGACACCCAGCACATGGGGTCACATTCTTAACCAGCTTGGCCAATTGCCATTGAGGGACCTGAACTTATCTAATTCTTTTTTCAACCTAGTTATGCTTTTGGCCTTCATACATTCCCTGGCAATAAGCTCTGCAGGTTGCCGATGCGTTGTGTGAAGGAGTACTTCCTTCTGTTTGTTTTAAACTGGCCGCCTGCTAATTGCATAAGGTGACCACTAGTTCTTGCATTATGTGAAGGGGTAAATAACACTTCCCTATTCATTTTCTTCACACCATTCATGAATTTATACACCTCTCTCCTAGCCTCCCGCTAGTCATTTCTTTTCTCAACTGACCAGTCTCAGCCTTTTTAACTTCTTCAGGTACAGAAGCTGTCCCACACCCCTAATCATTTTTGTAGCCCTTTTGTGCACCTTTCCCAATATCTTTTTTGAGACGGGGTGACCAGAACTGCATGCAGTACTCCAGTTTTACGTGGACCATGGATTTATATAGCTGCATTATGATATTTTCTATTATCTGTCCCTTTCCTAGTGGTTCCTAACATTGTTAGTTTTTCTGACTCCTGCTGCATGTTGAGCAGATATTTCAGAGAACCATCCACAGTGACTCCAACATCTATCTTGAACTAACTTAGACCCCATCATTTGTATATGTAGTTAGAATTATTTTTTCTAATGTGCATCATTTTGCACTTATCAACAATCATTTTCATGCTGTCACACATTCACCCAGTTTACTGAGATCCCTTTGTGAACTCTTTGCTGTCAGCTTCAGAGCCACTAGATGAAGTTCAACCCAAAGGAGAGTTATTTATTTTAAAACCGCTCTGAAGACTCATTTAGAAGTGAAGTGCCTTTTCAACCTTAATGAGAGTGTCACTCCCACACAATGCTACAGGAAGCAGGGGCCTGGGCTTCGTCATGAGTTATACTTCTGGGGCTGTTACAATGTGGCTGAGAACATGGTCTCTACACAGCATCCCTAGTATCTCCTGTGCTATTTTAAAAAATACATAATTTTGCGTAATGATATCAGGAAAATAATAAAGTTTTAAAATCTCAGTATACTGAGTAATTATAACCATACACTAGGACACGGTAAGAAGAAATGCATTTTTAGGATCTACTAGATACATGATAAAGGGATTTGTAATGATTGCTGCTTGTATTCAAGCATGACAAACTGGAAATCAGTTCCCACATGCCAAGCTCAGGACATGTGCCTGAGCAAGTTGGTGTCTACGTTCCCTACTATTGCTGGCCGAGGTGGCACGACGATAGTCTGTTGCTCATTCTGCTTCCTTTGCAGTGGAGTGCCGAGCTCGCCTGTCATGGGCCAGTGCAAGACAAAACAGACGCTATTTACCTGAATAAGTCCCCTCAGCTCCTCGTCTGCTAAGGAATCAATAGGTTCCTCTTGGGCAGAGTTGTACTCCACAGCCACCTTACCATTTTCTGAAACAAGCATGCAACATGAGAACCAAGGAGGTGTTTTCTTACCACTCGATTTAGTGACCACAAAATGATTCCATACTCTCTCAAGACTGGACTGAGCTTTATTATTCTGCTTCATAAATGCATGGAGGGCCAGGAGCATCAGTCCCATGGGGACAGGCGATTTAGAAAGCTCAGAGATGGAGTAGGTACTAATTTTATCTTCCCATTGTTGGCATAGGGCAGGAGTGGGGCAGAGTTGGTTCCGAGGTTTTTGCCACCCCAAGTGGTGGAAAAAAGAAAAAGCCGTGATCATGATCGACAGCACTTCGGCGGCAGCTCCACCACGCCGCTTTCTTTGGCAGTATGTTCTTCCCTCCGAGATGAACCAAGGGACCTGCCACTGCATTGCTGCCAAAGAGCCGGACGTGCTGCCCCTTCCCCTTGGCTGCCCCAAGCACCTGCTTGCTGCGCTGGTGCCTGGAGCCAGCCCTGGCATAGGGGTTATAGCTCATTTGTTCCTTTAAGGAATGCAAATACCTTTACTGTGTAAGATAAAACTGACCACAGTGATGCAAGTAACACGTAGTAATTGCCACACTGTATGCAGGGTAAGAAGAAGAGCCTGTGGGGGCTGCTCTCACATATGGATCGAGGATTAAGGACTCAATCTTGCTTCCATTAACAACAATGGAAAGACTCCAGCTGACTTCAGCGGGAGCAGGATTAGGTTTGAAGGGATTAGACTTTTGTGTGGAGTCGGAGATGTGGGAGATCTGAGAGCACCTGCTAGGAAGGGAACCCAATGTTTTATGAAGCTACTCTCCTCATTTGAGAGCCCACTGTGCACAAACTAGTCTGACTATGCCAGGCTGTGAAATTACTTTGTACACTCTGTACCTCATTCCTTCCTCTGACCTACAGCATCTGCTTTCCAGATCCGGCAGAAAAACAAAGGGCACTTAACTAGACCGAATAGAGACTGGAAAAGCAGAGGAGCCAGAATCTGTGGAAAGCAGGGTACAAACAAGAGGATGCTATTTACCTGCCGCTGCAAGAGTGTCAGGTCTGACAGTAGGAAACCCATCAGATATTTTCCTCCAGAAATCTACTTCAGACCTGGTCTATACGTACATTGGTTAGAAGTGTGAAAAAAGTCACTCCCCCAAACCAACTATAACTATGTTGACAAAACCCTCAGTGTAGATGCAGTTATGTCAACAGAAGAGCGTTTCTGTCAGCTTAGCTAACATTGCTTGGGGAAGTGCTGTCACTGTGGCAGCAGAACTCCTTGTGTCAGCATAAACTGCGTCTACACTAGGGGGCTATGCTAGCACAGGCTTTGTAGGATAGACATGGCCTAAATTACATTTTAAAAGTCTAAGCCAGTGTGGGAATTTAGGCCCTGATTCAGCACAGCATTTAAGCACATATTCAGATCCCACTGATTTCATGAAACTTAAGCCCATGTTTAAGTACTTTGCTTTATCAGGGCCTGAGAATGGGAATCAATGTTTGCTGGAAAGATTGCTGCATATTCCTCTACTCATGAAAAATATTAAACACCATCAAAATCATCAGACTGGAAACCGACTGTGTTTCTTAAATGCAAATAAATAAATAAATACATAAATAATTGATGTTTGATGCAATTTTAGGAGTTATTCATTTAAACAAAGTATAGACAGATCAGCACCCATGAGGAACCTATGTTCAGATGGTGGGTGGGTGTCCAATTCAATAGTTAATCAAAAGTCAGGTCCAAATGCTCTTCCACAAACCCTCTTCCCTTCCATGCAACTTGTGACAGGGATAAGTTAAATGCTCATGGACTAAAGGATTCATCTTCAGGAATGTCCATGGAGATGTTCCCAAAACAGAGAGGGCCTTTCTCCGGCCCTAATGACAAACCTGAGAAAGGAGGAGAGCACAGGCCACCTGAGTACTCTCAATTGCCTTGCCTCAGGTCATGCCAGGCTTTCTGTATCAGCACACGGCCACAGAGGTGTCTCTCTGGGCTCCCTGTAGACAGTGCAGTTATTGTATGTGTTATTTTAAGGATAGCCCAGGGTTATGGAGCCTGGGACTCAGGAGACCTGGGTTGGATTCCCCGCTCTGCCAGAGTTCCTGCAACCTTGGGCAAAGTCCTTGGAGTAAAATTCTGAAGAGTGCACAAGTGACTCAGCAGCCCAAGTCTGTCTGAAAATTTCACCCTTAGGCTATGTCTACAGTGTGAGCTAGGGCTGTGATTCCCAGCTCATGTAGACATACTGCTGCTAGCTCCCATCAAGCTGGCACAAGCATAAATAGCAGCGCAGCTCTGGTAGCATGCGCAGCAGCAGCACAGCTAGCACAAATCACTGCGGATTACACACGCTGCCACAACCACTACCATGGCTACACTGCTAGCTATACTTGATGAGAGCTAGCATATTTTCCCCTGAGCTTGGAATACTAGCTCTGAGTGCAGACTCAGGTACTATAATAATGGTAGCCATATAAGTACAATAGATAGATAAGATAAAACATATAGAATCATAGAAGATTAGGGTTGGAAGAAACCTCAGGAGATCATCTAGTCCAACCCCCTGCTCAAAGCAGGACCAACACCAACCAAATCATCCCAGCCAGGGCTTTGTCAAGCCTGACCTTAAAAACCTCTAAGGAAGGAGATTCCACCACCTCCCTAGGGAACCCATTCCAGTGCTTCACACTCTCT
>NC_133789.1:15393299-15439863 GCF_003597395.2 Chelonoidis abingdonii
CAGTCCACGCCATCCTCCAGATCATTAATGAAGATACTGAACAAAATCGGCCCCAGGACCAACCCTTGGGGCACTCCTCTTGATACTGGCTGCCAACAATATATGGAGCCATTGATCACTACCCATTGAGCCCGACGATCTAGCCAGCTTTCTATCCACCTTATAGTCCATTCATCCAGCCCATACTACTTTAACTTGCTGGCAAGAATACTGTGGAGAGACTGTACCAAAAGCTTTGCAACAGTCAAGGAATAACACATCTGCTGCTTTCCCTTCATCCACAGAGCCAGTTATCTCATCATAGAAGGCAATTAGGTTAGTCAGGCATGACTTCCCCTTGGTGAATCCATGCTGACTGTTCCTGATCACTTTCCTCTCCTCTAAGTGCTTCTGAATTGATTCCTTGAGGACCTGCTCCATGATTTTTCCAGGGACTGAGGTAAGACTGACTGGCCTGTAGTTCCCCGGATCCTCCTCCTTTCCTTTTTTAAAGATAAGCACTATATTAGCTTTTTTCCAGTCTTCCGGGACCTACCCCGATCACTATGATTACACCCCTGTATGCTCGAGCAATATTTTTTTATACTCCTCCTTAGTCATCTGTCCAAGTTTCCACTTCTTGTAAGCTTCTTTTTTGTGTTTAAGCTCACCCAAGATTTCTCTCTTAAGCCAAGCTGGTCACCTGCCATATTTGCTATTCTCTCTACACATCGGGATGCTTTGTTCCTGCGCCCTCAATAAGGCTTCTTTAAAATACAGTCAGTTCTCCTGGACTCCTTCCCCCCTCATATTAGCCTCCAGGAGATCCTGCCCATCAGTTCCCTGAGGGAGTCAAAGTCTGCTTTTCTGAAGTCCAGAGTCCATATTTTGCTGCTCTCTTTTCCTCCTTTTGTCAGGATACTGAACTCGACCATCTCATGGTCACTGCTGCCCAGGCTGCCACCCACTTCTACGTCCCCTACCAATTCTTCCCTGTTCGTGAGCAGCAGGTCAAGAGGAGAGAAGGTATCCAGAATTCCTATGTAGGCTAGGAGCCAGGTTCTTTAACAACTCCTCTAAAGCTCAAGGAGGAGAAAGCCCCAGGTAACAGGTACAACACTGAGCAAAACAGTTACAAAATACACAACTCGCCACACTGCAGGCCAGAGATGGCAGAAAGCTAGCCACTAGTCAAAAATCATGTGTATTGGTGTGGCTGGGTTAATGTAGCTATTGGAGCCTTAACCTCTTCAAATCTTGGATTTGTGTTCAAATTTACAACCTTAATATAGTATTAATGCAGGGTTTGCACTTGAAAGTTTCCAGGTTTTTAGACATTTGGCTGTTTCAGTTATCTATATATCAAAAATACCTAATTTTTCCTTTACAATATGCCAAGTATATTTTTCTTCCACTTAGCTGATTCAAATGGCTGACTTAGTTGTTGCAAACTTTGCAAACACATACAAATTTAAACTTTCAGCTGAGACCAAAGAAGGAAGCTGTAGAACTGATAAATGAAATTGTTTTTAATTGTTCACTTTATTAATGTAACTTCTGTTCACCATCCACTACAGTTGTCTATATTGTAACTTCTGCTCACTGTTTGCCATATTGTAATTCAAACCCCATTTTAAAATGCTCACTCCATTTTGTAAAAGCTTCCTCCAACCTTCATTCTTGCAAACCCTGCTGTAATCTTATTAGTTTAGTTTAGATGTGTGAATGAGGCATGTATGGATGAATAAATCAACCTCCAGCCCCAGCCTGTCCTGATGAAATAAAGTTCAAACCCCACCGGCTGAAGATGCAGACAAGAGCCCTAACAAAGTAAGAAGAGTCCACCCTAAACAGAAAAGGTGCAACAGAAGGAAGATCAAAGCCAGGTCTGAGGCTGAAAGTCACGCCTGCAACTGACGGGTGATCAATCACCAAACCCAGAGGCAGCGTGACACAGCAAGACCTATAGACTCTGGATTCAGACTAAAGCCTACAAAAAGGATGGGTGAGATGGGACACTTTGTAGGGTAACATTCTGCTGCCAACATGGAAGGGCATCGGTGCAGGCCCAACAGAGACCCAGCTTGTCCTTGTGCCCGGATTTCCTGGCCAGTTACCGCCACAAGCTACAAACCCAAGCTGCAAAATCAAGCCACGAACTTAAGCTATCTTCGGGACTGGTAACTATACAGCAGCTGGAGAACATCTGATGGATATGTGTGTCTGTGTTTATAGGTATTAGGTATAATGTGTGTGTATATGGATTAAGATATTAGTTATTGGTCATAAATCAGATTGGTATCATAATAAATGTGGCATCTTTGTCTTGCCCCCTGAAAAGATCCTGTGTAGTTTTGTCTGTACAGCAAAGCTTTCAATCCTAAGCAACATTTTTGAGAAAATATATTTATAATAGTTATTATTCACTATCATGAAACCTACAACACAACTATTCTCAGACAAAACCCTCCAGATATTTATAATCAATGTATAAAAATGCCTTACCTAAAACTATGAGAAGTATCTTCTGAAATGCACCCGACAGAGCCTTCTCAGCTGCAAGTTTCTGAACGTTTCCTGTTTTCATGACAAACTCAAGTGGATCTAAACCCAACAAGGCAGCACTGTGTTATTTTCAAAGATTACATTTGAAAGCATGATGGTCATACAGTACTACCAAGAGCTTATTGCACAGTTAAATCCCTTCTGATAAGCAAACATTCACCCAGTAACTCATATTACTCTGGTAGGAAGACTGCACTTTACTGCAGCACTTTTAAAATTATTTGTAACATGGAAGTGGCATGAAACCTCAACCCTGACCAGGGCCCTATGGTATTAGGCGCTGTACAGACATATAGTGACATACCATTCCTTCCCCAAAGAGGTTACATCTAACACCCATAGCAGCCAACCTGACAGCACGGAGCCCTGCTGCCAACTAGTGTGTGAGATGCAGACACTCTGTCCACTAAGAACTGTATCAAATCCAAGTATCAAAGTATCAAATCCATTTCACATCATTAAGACTACAATTATGTCACGGAGGTCACAGAATCCATGACTTCCACTGATCTTTTCTGCCTCGGGGCCAGAGCTCCCAGTCAGCCCTGCCTCCACAGCTGCCAGCCCCCATGCTGATTGGGGGGACCCACCTGCAGCTGCCCAGCCATGGCAGGCGGACCCCACAGCAGCCTAGCTAGGGTGACCAGACAGCAAATGTGAAAAATTGGGATGGAGTGGGGGGTAATAGGAGCCTACATAAGAAAAAGACCCAAAAATCAGGACTGTCTCTATAAAATCGGGATATCTGGTCACCCTAAGCCCAGCCCTGCAAGCTGAGGGACCCCGGTGTTCCCCGCACCACAGTGGGTGCTGAACCTGTCTACCCCTTTTGTAAGGGGTATTTTTAGTGAAAGTCAGGGACAAGTCACAGGCTTCTGTGAATTTTTGTCTATTGCCCACGGTCTGTCCCTGACTTTTTAGTAAAAGTATCCATGACAAAAACTTAGCCTTACATATAATGCATTCAAGAAAAGTGCCTGTGATGGAGTGCAAATGAGCACTAAAGAAAGACGTGAAAGGAAAGGAGACGAGAGAGACAGAAATACAAAACAGAGAGGAGAGGAAGGCAGAGAAGAGTGCTGGTCCCATAGCTTTGGCACCCCACAGCGTTTATTACGAACACCTAGCTGGACAAGCTGGCAGTGCACTGGCCCACCCTGCAGTGCAATATTCTAGTGCCTTTGAACGTCTAGCAGAGTGGAAGCGATCAACACGAACAATCACAAAGTTACTGAATCGCACTGGACACGTACCTCGGCCATTTTCTACATATGCCTCAGCAATGCCAAGTCCTCTGGTGCAGATCCCATGATGGGGCAGTGTTACTTCCACAACGCATAGGTATTTCAGGCACTGCCTCTCTGGCAACCCTCCAAGCTCCTCATTCTCCAAGTCAAACCCAGAAATATTCTGCAGCTGTTGGGATTTACATTTTCAAACCATCACAGAAGGATTTTTATGCAGCTTTTACTTTGCATTTGTCAATACTTAGACAATCATCGGTGTCGGCACTGACTAGGAGATCGGCAACAGGAACCTCTGTGGCTGAGAAAAGATACTGCAGATACATGGAAGAGAGCTGTTGCATGGGGCTCAAGAGAGGTTTCCTTGGGAAGTGGCACTAAGACTGGTGTTTTAGTACCCCAGGAACAGTGCAACTGGTTGAAGAGTTGGGGATAGCAGTGAGAGAAGGGAGGCAGAGAGATGGCATGGGGTCCATCCAGGGAGTTAGTTTTATCTGCATAAGAGAGGATGCCCATTAGCTGAAACCCAGTGAGGGCAGGGATGGTAGGAAAGAGATAATAGATTTTTATGACCAGAAGGGATGGCTGTGATATAAACACTGAGCCCAATAACTATGGTGAAGCCAGAACAGGCGTGTCCAAACTTTCTACCCTGAGGGCCAAGCATTATATTTCAAGAAGCTCCAGCAGCCACCATCCTCTCTGCCAATCAGGCTTGCAATCTCCAAGATGTCTTTGACTGCTTGTGTCACATGCAGAGTATTGCTAAATCTTGGCTTTTCTCTCTTCCCCACAGTTTGAAGATCTGGTACCTCCATGTCTAGCTCTTGCGCTAGGCTAAGCTTCTGTACTCATTACCTCCCCCAGTACAGCAACTCCTTCTGGCCAGTCTACCCAATAACCAGGTAATTCTCTGACATTTTGTCCAAACTGCAGCTGCTAAGTCTCTCTTCACTACCCGTCAATCAGACCAAGTCACTCCCCCATTTTGAACCTCTCCATCAGCTCCCCAGATCAAGAATAAGGGACCGGGAAGGGATGATGGAGGGAAGAAAAGAATACGAGAAGGGCTTCTTACCGTAATGATCCGGTTCGACCAGCCATTGAAGCCAAGGTAGTAATTGGCTAATTCCTTACACTTGTAACTCCTCAGAGCAAGGACTTGCTGCTGAAAAGCCTTCTGTCTGGTGCAAATGCAAACCTGCCCAGAGGAGAAAAGCCCTAGATGGATTAGATGAGACTGGCTTTGTAAGCAGGGAGCTGTAAGTATTCACTAGCACTGCTTTTCCTGTTCCATATGACCAGGCCCTTAGTGCCCCAGGGTCCCACTGAGGAACCAGTGTTGATAGCTCTGGGAGGACAAGGGTGATGGTACCCCACTCAGAGGCAGCAGCGGTCCTGGGAGGTGGCAAATGCAGCCTTGCCATCCGTGGCTGAGAGACATGATGCCCCACCCCATGGAAGCAGTGGTTCCAGGAGAGAGTGGTAGCGATGTTAGTGTAACAGAGCATTCCAGCAGCTACCCCTTGAGAGAGCGGAAATAAAGGGAATGATTTATTGCTGGATCTGCGTGGGGTCCAGCAAGACCCTAACGTGCCATTGAGCTACAGGGCTTCAAGGACCGGGAGCCCCACTCTCAAATGGAGAAGACCCTACAGCCACTTGTGTCTCTCTGCATCAGCACCACGCTGAGCCCCGAGGCAGACATCTCAGGGCCCCAGCCTATGTTCCTTCCCCGTTCTTCCAGACAGAGACCTTACTAACCATGTGAAGGAGTCCTGACTTGGAATTAGGTAATACTCTGTTGTGCGTTTTGCTTTTTATACATATGAAGGAACCACATGGCCATAGCGGGGGCCAAATAACCATGTTTACTAACTATACACAACACCTAGTTACATATACACACTACTGCTCTGCGTGGTTTCTAAACTACAGAACACGCCGAGTGCACTAGAGGGATCAAAACTATTTAAAGGGATACCCTAGGGTTGCCAGTTTTGGTTGGACATCTGCCTGGAGGTTCCATTACTTGACATAATCTCTAAAGATCAATCTTTAATGCCTGGAGACTCCAGGATAGCACCCTATTCCTAGACACCTCTCAGCCAATAACTGGAAGTTACACCTTGTTTTAAATCACTTACCTTTAAGGGAGATTTCTGAAATAATCTTTGCCTGTTGCACGCGCGTTGGGCTCTGCTGGCATCTCTAGCTGAATAGAACTTGACCAGAGCATAAAACCCAGGCCCCGCGACTGCAGCATTTCTGTGAACTCGAACTGAATACAGCAACCCAAACTCAGAAAATACTGAAAACAGAGAATGCTAAGGAAAAAAGAGAAAAACAAAGGTCAGTGCTAAGGAGATAGAGCAGCAGTCAAGAGGCACTGTGAACAGGGACTCTGCGCGAGCCTTGATTATTAATTAGGGAGCATTTTTCCTACAATCAGTGTCTTCCTCTAACCCCCTTGAGTAATTAACATGGGTAAAATATAACTTGAGTGTTTGGTTTGGACAGATACTGTCTCTGACTCTTTACACAGGAATACAGGAGCTGCCAGGCTGGATCAGACCCAACATCCATCTAGTGCAGCAGTTCTCACAACAAATTTTTGGTGGTTTCAGAGTGCAGTCACCAACTCTTGCTGGTGGCTGCTCTGACAATTTTTCATAGACCACTTAATTAACTTTAGGAAAAACAACTTTAGGAGGGCAACGAAAATAATTAGGGGCCTGAGGAGAAACTGAGGGAACTGGGGTTATTTAGTCTGCAGAAGAGAAGAATGAGGGGGGATTTGATAGCTGCTTTCAACTACCTGAAGGGGGGCGGGGTCCAAAGAGGATGGAGCTCGGCTGTTCTCAGCGATGGCAGATGACAGAACAAGGAGCAATGGTCTCAAGTTGCAGTGGGGGAGGTCTAGGTTGCATATTAGGAAACACTATTTCACTAGAAGGGTGGTGAAGCACTGGAATTGGTTACCTGGGGAGTTGGTGGAATCGCCATCTTTATTTTAAGGCCCGGCTTGACAAAGCCCTGGCTGGGATGATTTAGTTGGTGTTGGTCCTGCTTTGAGCAGGGGGTTGGACCAGATCAGAAATCTCAAACTCAAGTCCCCACATATACTAGCCACATAAGGACTAGTATATTGGCCTGAGGGCCGCATCGCTGAAACCTTTTCACACAACGATATAAAATGAAAAAAATGAAGAGTAATATAGTATGCTATTAAAAGTCAATGTATTAACTTTTTAAAAATTGTAATGCAAAGAAGGGTTTTAATAAAATATAAACACCTGTAACTATTCCTTATGTGGTCAGTAATAATGATGATGATCTACACTAACAGTTTATCAACATAGCTGTAATGGCAGGAACCTTTTAAAGTAATTGTTCATACAAAATACTTTGCCACTTTTAACAAACATTCTTCCCAACTACTCACAGCAAAGAATCATACATGCTGAACTTCGTACCTCAGACTGCTCATCTAGTCCATGAGGCCCCACCCCTTCTCATCCCTTCCCCAAAGTCTCCGCCCCAACTCCACTCCCTCCCTGCCCCTATTTCAACTCGTTCACTGCCCTGGCCCTGCCTCCTCCCCTGAGCGCGCCGCATTCCTGCTCCTCCCCCTCACTCCTGGAAAGTCCTAAGCGCTGGGAGGTAGGCAAAGGAGTGGGGACACGGTGCGCTGGGCGGGGGAGGAGGGGAGCTTGGCTGCTGGTGGAGGCGGCGCCTATGGCGGACTGCAGAAAATAACTCTGCAGGCCACCATGTGTTTGAGACCCCTGGACTAGGTGACATCCTGTGGTCTCTTCCAACCCTAATATTCTACAATTCTATGATTCTAAATAAATA
Organism: Chelonoidis abingdonii; assembly: GCF_003597395.2. NCBI lineage: Eukaryota > Metazoa > Chordata > Testudines > Testudinidae > Chelonoidis > Chelonoidis abingdonii. The sequence continues at coordinate 15,400,946 of NC_133789.1, forward strand.
TGCACAGATACATGTTCAAATCACTGTAATTTATTTTTTTTGCAGATTCAATAATAAAAATTATGTGCAGTTGTTTCTATCCTTTACTTGACCTAAACAGAGTAGAAACACAAATAAGGTGCTTTGCATATTCTTGTCCTTTTGGTTATTTTCTCCCCCGCCTCCTCCACGCCCCTTAGACTTGGTAGCTAGTAAGTTGCTGCTGTGAAAAGTGATACTTGTATGTTAATATCACTTTTCACAGCCTCCCAGCTAGCTACTAAGGTTTTGTCTACATTACAGACCTTATAGCAGCAGAGTTGTGCTGCTGCAGCCGCACCGCTGTAAGGTCTCCCGTGTAGCTGCTCTATGCCAGTGGGAGAATGACCCACTGTAGTCTCCCCTTTACCCAGTTCCTTATCCACCTTTCAATTTTCATATTGATCCCCATCTTTTCCAATTTAGCTCATAATTCCTCATGTGGAACTGTATCAAATGCCTTACTGCAATCGAGGTAAATTAGATCCACTGTGTTTCCTTTGTCTAAAAAATCGGTTACCTTCTCAAAGAAGGAGATCAGGTTGGTTTGGCATGATCTACCTTTGTTTTACAAAACCATGTTGTATTTTATCTCAATTCCATTGACCTCAATGTCCTTAACTACTTTCTCCTTCAAAAATTTTTCCAAGACCTTACATACTACAGATGTCAAACTAACAGGCCTATAGTTACTTGGATCACTTTTTTTCCCTTTCTTAAAAACAGGAACTATGTTAGAAATTCTCCAGTCGTACAGTACAACCTGAGTTTACTGATTCATTAAAAATTCATGCTAACGGGCTTGCAATTTCATGTGCGAGTTCCTTATGTTTCGAGAATATATTTTTTGAAAGCTGGATTTTCTACTTTGGTGCAATAATGTTTACAAAACTTTGGGGCAGAGTGTCGGGAGGAAAATTGCTGCCCACCTCCCTAACTAATTTCCGTAATTCTTTAAAGTTAGCCCTTTTGAAATCAAAAACCCTAGTCCCAGATCTATTTTTGTTTATCCTTCCATCTAGTTTGAACTGAATTAGCTCATGATCACTCGAACCAAGGTTGTCCTCTACAACCATTTCTTCTATGAGGTCCTGACTACTCACCAAAACCAAATCTAAAATGGCATCCCCTCTTGTTGGTTCTTCAACTACTTGGTGAAGGAATCCATCTGCTATCACATCCAGAAAAATCTGAGCCCTATTATTCTTACTAGCACTTGTCCTCCAGTCTATATCTGGGAATTTGAAGTCTCCCATGATCACACATTTCCCTTTTGTTTTTACTTCATTAAAAATATTAAAGAGGTCTCTTTCCATATCCAAATCAGATCCCGGCAGTCTGTAGCACACCCCAAGCACTATCTCAGGGGAGGCTCTAGTAGCTTTCTTTCCCAGTGTGATTTTTGCCCAGACAGACTCTGTCTTATCCATTCCATCACTTATTTCTTTACAGTTAACCTCATCAGTGATATACAATGCTACTCTACCACCTTTGCCTTTATTTCTGTCTTTCCTAAACAGCACATAGCCTTCAATACCTGTGCTCCAGTCATGACTACTATTCCACCAGGTTTCTGTTATCCCTATATCATCTGGTTTCACTTCCTGCACCAGTAGCTCTAGTTCCTCCATTTTGTTACCTAGGCTCCTCGCATTAGTGTACAAACATCTTAATTTTTGCCGTTTGGCTTCACTGACATTCTTTACCCAGTTAGGCACAGACATTCTACCACCAGTATCACCTATTAGACTGGTATCTACACTACCCTTCCTCCTTATGTTTCTAATTTATCAACATCATTTTTGAATTGTGGACACAGGATTCCAGCAGTGGTCACACCTGTGCCAAAGACAGAGGCGAAATAACCTCTCTACTCCTACTTGAGATCCCCATTTATTCATCCAAGGATCACATTAGCACTGGGAGCTGGTGTTCAGTTGATTACCCACCATGGCCCCCAAATCTGTATCAGAGTCACTATTTCCCAGGATAAAGTCCCCATACTGTAAGTATGGCCTACAGGCTTTGTTTCTATTTACCTCTCCCCCAATTTTTGGGTCATGTTCAAACTTTCATCAGTGATGATTTTGTTTCTTCCAGGTCATTGATAATAATGTTAAATAGCTAAGACCCAAGAACCATTCCCTGCAGGACCCCACTAGAAACATATCTGATCAATGATGATTCCCCACTGATAATTACATTGAGACTTATCAATTAGCCAGTTTTTTATCTATTTGGAGTATTGTGACATTCTATACCTTGCGGGAGCATCCTGTAACCTCCATATTCCTCATTTTTATATAATTGTTATCTTACATATAAAGCGGGCCTTGTAAGGTATCAGGGGAAAGGTTATGACTTGCTGAAAGTCACTTCTCTTTCATATATGTATATCATTAGTGCCTATGAAGTTATGAGAATTGTGTTGTATGCTTGTCACTAAAACATGCTGTAAGTTGGGAAATCAGCCAGATATCTCCCCAAAGGCAACAACAAGGAAAATCACCATCAGCCGGGCAGGGTTTCAAACAATCCATCAACAACCACTGTCCAGCAAAGGAGCTACAATTCAATGACTCACCTGCATGAGGCTACAAAAGGGGAATTACTCAACACTGCCTGGAGACTTGTCTACATTGGCAACGCTAAAGGTATTGCATGCGTCTGACGAAGTGGGTATTCACCCATGAAAGCTCATACTCCAACACATCTGTTAGTCTATAACGTGCCATAAGCCTCTTTGGTGGTTTTTACAGAACCACACTAACACGGCTACCCCTCTGATGCTAAAGATATTGCAGTCCTTAATATACAGGTTCGCTCCTTAAATCTGGGCCAGTCTCCTCTATTGGATTCTTGTCTGCTTCTCACTGTTTTAGGGCACATCTTCACTAGCAACGTTAAAGCACTGCTGTGGCAGCACTTTTAACATGCCTCGTGTGGTTGTGGCGCAGCACTCTCTCAGCACTCTAAAAAACCCACCTCTACAAGGGGCGTGGCTACCAGTGCTGGTGCACTGTCTACACTGGTGCTTTATAGTGCTCAAACTTGCTGCGCTCAGGGGTGTGTTTTTTCACACCCCTGAGCGAGAAAGTTGAAGTGCTGTAAATTGCCAGTGTAGACAAGGCCTGAGCAATGCCCCAGACATGCCTGGACGTGTTTTCCAAGCACATGGACTGAGGGTACAAAACAGACAGAGTGGATACATACTTGGCCCTTGTCCTGCCCCCATCTACGCTGCAAGCAACCGAGCTTAAAGCAGCGCTTTAATGTTGCTAGTGAAGATGTGCCCTAAGACAGAGAGAAGCAGACAAGACTCCAACAGAGGAGACTGGCCCAGCTTTAAGGAACAAACCTGTGTATTAAGGACTGCGATATACAGTGGGGTGAGAAAAACTGCGTAGTCTAGTTGTTGCCTGGGGCTGAAAGTTTAGACTGCGTGATAATATTTTATTTTGGTAACTGACTTTTTGCCTAGCACTTAAAATCTCTCTTTTGTAGTCATTAAATTTGTTTAACCGTTTATCGTTACCAGTAAGTTTGTATGAAGTCGGTAGCAAAATTGCTCAGGGTACAAAGGCTAGTGTATATCCATCTCCATTGATGCAGTGGTGAACCAATGAATAAATCTGCATTGCTCATCTTGAGCAGTGCAAGAAAGTATATTCCTGAGGTACAGTGCTGGGAGCTGGGGGGATCTGGCTCTGGAGCCTCTCTCTGTGTGATTCATGAGTGTCTCTGGGAGCACTCATGCAATCTCGCTAGGAGTGGGGCTCCACATGCGGTTGTGCTGAGTGATCACAGTGCCTGGAGGGGTCTGCTGCTGGTCACTAGGAAGGCATTGTGAGAGACAGCCCAGACTAGAGAGAGTTAAGAGGGCACAGTGGTACCACAGTTCCAGGCTGCACCCTGGGGATCCCATCACAAGTGTTTTATGTTAAAAAACAGAATGATATAAAATTATCAAAATGCACTATACTCCCAAGTCAAATTCCTTCAACCAAACTTGTAATCTTATTTAAAAAAAAAGAGAGTTATCAAGTTAGTAAGACACTATCTATTTTCCAGAAACCTACGTTGATTGGTATTAATCCTATTACCCTCTATTACTTCTTTATTAAATAAATCCCGTATCAGCCTCTCCATTATCTTGCCCAGGATCAGTTTCAGATTGATAAGCCTATAATTATCCAGGTCTTTCCATTTAACCTTTACAAATATTAGCACAACATTAGCTTTCTTCCAGTCTTCTCCAGAGTCGCGAGACTATTGAAAATCAACATTAAATGTCCATCAAGTCATCAACCAGCTTTAAAAACAACAAAAACAACACACTCTTGGAACAAGTTATAGGGACTTATTTAAAAATGCCTAACATTAGTAGCTGCTGTTTAACACCCTCCTGAGATACTAGTAGAATGGGAAAAATATTATCGTATGACATAACGCCATTATCTACTTTTCTTCCCTAAAACCTTTTTCTGTATTACTACTGAGAATTCCACCATTACCATCTAGTCATGGCCTAAAACCATTATTAATAGTCTTTTTGTTCCTAATATACTTTAAAAATTCCTCCTTACTGTCCTGAACTCTGCTGGCTGTACATTTCTTGTTCTGTCCCCTTTGCTCCCTTACTAATTTTCTACAACTCCTATCTTGTGATTCGTATTCATTATCATCAACTTCCCCTTTCGTCCATTTATTTTTTATATATAATAGCTGCCTTTACTCCCCCTCTAAACCAGCTTGGTTCTTTTAAAACAATGATGGCCTACTTCCTTGATTGTGGTTTTCAGGGCAGGTAGTAAAGCATTCTTAAAGAATTCAATTCCCAATTATCACTCATATTTTTCTGATTAAATTCTTCCCTCCCAGACAATCTGGCTCATAACTGTTTTCAGCTTTGTGAAACTGGCCCATTTAAAGCCCCCCATCTGCCATTCATTCTGTTTGCACAATACAGATGTAGTCAAGCCATGATCACTTGTACCTAAGTTACTATTAATTCTTAGTTCTGTGATTAACTCCTGTTTGTCATGACCAGGGCTGGATTAACCTTTTGAGGGCACAGCACCAAATATATTTGTGGGCCGCCCTGTGGTTGTGATAGGCCCCTTCCACGTGTGCCACACTTGACTGAGACATAGAGAACAAACTGGGCTAACAGCAATGTACCCAGACTACTGCTGAATTTGGTTTGTGTGAAAGGGAGTTGTTAATTTTGTCTTTTTTGTTTAAACACTCAGGGCCTGCTCAGGGCCCTGAACATAAATGCTTAACTGTCACTCTTATGAGCCATATTAATCCTGGATGTAGCAGTCAGTGGTGTCACACCTGCATCTCCTCACTCCCACAGTTATGTTTCCAGAAAGAGCCACTGAGAGACACACACACACTTTACTCCAAAGGCTACCACTATCCAGCCTCAAGATCCTACCCAATCTTCACACCTGGGCTCTCCCCCCACCCCATACAACTAACCCCCAAAGAAAGGCTCTGCTTAAACTCCCTGCTACTGCCCACTCCCCTACTTTCATCCCAGGGCTGTCATCTTCCTCCCTTCTACTATTCCTCCCACACTGAGCCAACCCAGACTCTCCCCTCCTTCCCTCCCTCTGCCCCCACCACACCAACTCCCACCTTAACCCCCTGTTCTCCTACACCCCCATGGAGTCACCACCAGCTCCTATATTGCACCCAGACTTGTCACACAACTGCCACTTTCCCCCCAAACCACACTGCACCTCCTCCCCAGATTGCAAGGGGGCAGTTTCTGGGCATTCCCACTGGCAGGGGGTGCAGCAGCCAGCACTGACTAGCCCTGCTGTCACCACCCCCGCTGCTCCCAGAGACCACAGACAACCGCTCCCTACCCTGAAGTTGCAGGGTCAAGACAGTACCCAGGAGCCTTTGGGCATTATGGTTGCTGGGGGGCTGCACACCACCTGGGAGTCACAGCACCATGGCTGCCCCCAGCTCCCCACCACCCCAGGAGAATGAGGGAGCTCCCACCCTGTGCCCCAAGGAGAAGGGAGGACAGAGTGGAATTAGCGCCAAGAGTCCTCGCCCTGCACCAGACCATTTCCTTGCTTGGGATTCTTGTTTAGTCTGCTCCGCCCACTTCAGCTGGGGTGGCTGGTAGCATGACACGGAGAATCCTGGGACTAGCAGTACAGCTGCCAGTACAAGTCCCAGGGCCCCAGTGGAACACAGCAGCGTGCAAACTACAACTCCCAGCATACCCTGCAACACCTGGTCCCTGTTGCACCTGCACACTGCGCTCCCCAGGCTGCTGAGTGTTTCAGCAGCACTGGGAAGTTGCTCACTCTTCACATTGTTGGGCTGTGGCCCAGGCTGGATTAACGCTTTGTGGGCCCCTTCCAAGTGTGGACCTAGCATCACCAGAGCCATTGTAAACCAGTACTGGCATGATGAGGTCTAATGTATTTTCTTGCATCACGTACACCATCGCTTTTTGATTTAGGAAATTGTCACCTATAACATTGAGAGACTGGTGTAAAAATAGGGTTGCCAGGTGTCTGGTCTTCAATCAGAATGCCTGGTTGAAAAGGGACCCTGGTGGCTCTGGTCAGCATTGCTGACCAGGCCATTAAAAGTCTGGTTGGTAGCGCAGCGGGGTTAAGGTAGGCTCCCTGCCTACCATGGCTCCCATAAGCAGCAGCTTGTGCCCCCTCCAACTCTTAAGCGTAGGGGGCAGCCAAGGGGGCTGCCCATACCCCAAGCTCCACTGATCCCATTCACTGGGAACTGCAGCCAATGGGAGCTGTGGGGGTGGTGCCTGAGGACAGGGCAGCAAGCAGGGCCACCTGGCCACCCCTCCATATAGGAGCTGGAGAGGGACCTGCCACTGCTTCCAGGAGTTGCCTGGGATAAGCATCTCCCATAGCCCACCCCCTCGCCCATGCCCCAACCCCCTGCTGCAGCCCTGATTCCTCTCCCACCCTCCCAATCCTTCAGTCCCAACCCACAACATCCTCCTATGCTCCAAGCCCCTAATCCCCAGCCCCACCTCCTCCAGCTTGAGCCTTTAACCCCCCTCACCTCAACCCACTGCCCAAGTGCAGATTCCCCACCACCTTAAACCCCCAATTTCTGGCCCCACCCCAGAACCTGCACTGCCAGAGCCCACCTTCCTCCCCATACCCCAGCCTCCTGCCCAAGCCCAGAGTCCCCCCCCCCACTGAACCCATTTCTGCACCCACCCCAGAACCCACACCCCTAGTCCAGAGCCCTTACCTCCTCCTACACCCCAAACCCCTCATCCCCAGCCCCACCCAGAGCTCACAACAGCCCCCCTGCCTCAGCCCAGAGCCCCCTCCTACACCCCAAACCCCTCAGCCCCAGCCCCACCGCCTCAGCCCTGATCCCCCTCCTACACCCCAAACCCCTCAGCCCCATCAGTCCCAGCCCTGAGCCCCCTCCTGCACTCAGACCCTCATCCCTGGCGCACCTCAGAGCTTATACCCCCACCCCCTACCCCAGCCCGCTGAAAACGAGTGAGGTGGGGGCGGGGCTGGAGAAGGGGCGGGGTGTCCGGGTTGTGCCAGTAGAACCTGAACCCGGAGGTTTTATCTCCCCACGTCCCGCTTGGCATCGGCGATTGCAGCGGTGACCGGGGGGAGGCCTCGCCCTGGCTCTGCAGCTCGGGAGGGGGGGAGGGGGGCAGGGTGCGTCAGTCGCGCGGAGCGGGAGTCCCCTGGGTCCAGCGGTGCCGGAGCAGGGCGTCCGGCCGCCATCCCGGCCTCACCTCCGCCCCCTGCTCCAGCCCCCAGACCAGCAGGGCCTTGCCGCTCTCCGTAGGGACCCGGAAACCCAGCACCTCGGCGCTGGCCGCCAGCGCCATGCGGGACTCAGCAACAGCTGCCCGAGCCAACCACCGCCCGGACCGGACCGGCCCGGCCCCGCCTCCAGCCAACCACCGCCCGACCCGGTCAAAAGCCGGCCCCGCCCTCCAGCCAACCACCGCCCGACCCCGGTCAAAGCCCCGCCGCCCGCCTCAGCCACCACCCAGCCCGACCGCAGGCCGGCCCCGCCTCACCAACCACCGCCCGACCGCTCAAAAGCCCGCTCCCTCCAGCAACACCAGCCCGGACCGTCAGGCACCGCCTCGCCTCCAGCCACGCACCGCCCGGCCGTCGCCAGGCTAGGCCCCCCGCCTCCAGCCAACACCGCCCGGACCGGCAGGCACCGCCTCGCCTCCAGCACCACTCCGACCTGGCTGGCCCCTCCCTCCACCTCCAGCCAACCACCGCCCGGCTCAGCCGACCGGGCCCGCTCCAGCAACCGCGCCCGGCCCGCAGGGCCCGGCCTCGCTCGGCCTGACCCGGCCTAAGCCCCGCCTCCTGCTCCGCCAGCCCCGCCCGGTCCCCCGCCTGGCCCCGCTCCGCCTGTTGGTGCCGCGGTGCCTCTCGCCTCCCAGCAGCCCCACTCCCCGGGGCCGGGATGGGCAGGAGCTGTCGGGGGCGGGCGGGGATGCGAGGGGCCTCAGCTGCCTGGGCTGCCCTGGTCTTTGCCGCCCCCCACACGCCCAGGCTCCAGCCCGACCACAGCCGCGTGCGCCTCGCTGCCCTCGGCCCAGCTTGGTGGCGAGCCCGGCTGAGCTGCCAGGCCCCGCAGCCAGTGGAAGAGCCTGGGGGCGGTGGGGGCCGGCTGCTGGCTGTGGTGCCCCAGCCTCTCTGCAAGAAGCCGGAGGAACAAGCGCACCGAGCAATGAGCTGCCGCCGCACGATGCTGGGCTTCGAGCTCGTTTATTCTCTGCAGGCGAGAAGGATTTTCTTTACAAAGAGGGAGGAGCAGCTTTATGCAGCCCCTTCAAGACATCACAGCTGGCAGGGGATGCGTTTACTCACAGGCCCGTCAGCCTCTGAGCTGCTCTTAACAACGAGGGTCACACAGGCAGGATCACGCTAACCTCATCATGCACAGGGATAACAGAACAGTGTTTTTGGCCATCAAATGGTGCAGTTGCTCTCTCCGAAGCGCCGGCACTTCATCAGTTTCAAGTAGGTCTCCACCTTGTGCAGGTCTTTCTTGAAGCAGGACAACAGGCCGTAGTTTTTTAACAAGGCGTCTTCGTTCCGGAGATTGATGTCAAATTTGTCATAAGTGGGTCTGAGGACTTGAAATCCCCGAAGGCTTCCATCTTCCAGCTCCTGTGGGGACATAGCAGCTTAGATGGGAGGGAACAGCTCTTGGGCTGCCATATCAGAGCCCAAAGGGCTGGGACCATGGAAACAGATGCCAAGGTGTCAGCACAGCTCAGTGCCTCCCAGTCTCAGCTCTCCTGAAGAAGGTGCTTTCACAGGCATAGAAAGCCTGAGACAGCATTTAGGCAGGTGGTGTGGAGTGTGCTTAGCTCACTTGCATGGGTGCTTTTGGGAGTTAGCACTGGCCTGTGAGAGGGAGTGTGCTGGGGAGAGGAGGTGCTGTCAAACCCAGCACACCCCATCTCATGGGTGAGCTCATCAGCTACCCAGGACAGGCAGCTGGGAGAGGTGGGGTGGGGTGGAAAGGAGAGGCGGAAGGGAGTAGGTGATGTGGATCGCTCTCTATGAATTTTACCAAAGAGTGCGCAGGATGCAAGCTCGTCTTTGGGATTCCTGTAGACCTTGGGATGGTCCTTTACTTGCTGCTTCCCTCCCCCCTTCCATTTTCTTTTTGTGGACTGCAAGCTCATACAGTATGTTTAAAATCCATGGTTCTCAACCCAGCCCCCCATGTTACAACAGAAGATAGTTTCCCATCTAGCCATAAAGGAGGTGGGTACTGTGTTGCTGTTCAGACCTCATGTTCCACTTGTGCACATTCTTTCACATACACATTTTCACAAGAAGAGCAATTATACATGTGCGGTTGTGGATGTATTAAACTATAGTCTTCAGGAAGAAAGCTGGACAGGGCACCAGACAAGACACAGTGGTGAGGGGATTGGATGTATGAAAAGGCCTGGAGAGACTGCCGAGGTGTGTCAGTCACACAGCTGACCAAAGCGCTCACTTTGGTGAGCTGGTGAAATAACCTCTTTTCTCTTTAACACTGCAGTCCCAGTGGAGAAGTCTTTAGCTGATGTTACCAGGCTCCTGCTGCTTCTGGCTGAAAAGCTTTGTGCGCCAGCTGGAGCTTCTTTTAGCTTTTTTGGACTGGTAAGCACTGCTTGAAATGGAAACCTGATTATTTGATTGGCTTGTCAGCATCACTCTGCCCAGGAATTGAGTACAAGTGTAAGTGAAACCAGTGAGGTTGCACAGGTGTATGTGGAGTGCTGTTGATGTGTGAGAAGGAAAGAACCCAGCTTGACTGTCAGGGTCACACTTTTTTAGTTGCCTAAAGATGCAGCTGGATATGTAGGTGCCTAACTCTCATAGGACTCCCAAGACACTTCTGAAAATCCCACTCAGCTGCTTTCTGCATCTTTAGACACCTAAACATTCTTACAGATCTGGGTTTCAGAGCCCAGGCTGAGTTTGCGGTGTTGGCAGTGTGGGAAAAATCCCCTACCTTTTACTTATAAACTGAGCACACTCGAAATCCCTGAGAGACCATAAACATTTCCACTTTTTAAAAAGCCACTTTTCAGAGAAGAACCACTATAAAGCAGCTGGACTGAAAAGCTTTGATTTTCCAGGGAAGGAGTGGGATAGATTATCCCTCTTCTTATAAAACTCCATATTCCCAGTGATGGAACACAAATATTTCTGGGCAGAAGCCTGCACTCCTTACAGCTTCTTTATATTGTTGTAACGATCAGCTTCAGCAGAGTGTAACACAAGTCTAAGGTCATGGAGAATCGCGTCCCTTAGTGAGAAGTTTAGACCATTTGTGTTCTCCACTGATTGTATTATAGAAAGGCTTTCTTCTTGTACCAGTGCATCTCACATGTGGCCACTTGAGCATGGAAAGGGCAAAGAAACAGGCAGGTGCACGCTCGGGTCAGTGGTTATTTAGGTTATACATAGTTAGGAATATCAGCAGAATACTGAAAAAACTAGGCACCTACCATTGCTGCAGTGAAGTTAAGATTGCTTGGGGACACATAAATCTGCCTTTTCTTTTTTTTTTCCGCAACTGACAATTTTCTCAACTGTTTTTTCAAAATATTACAGGGCATATTTACATTAACACTGACAAAGTAGTTTGTCAAGGGATATAGCATGCTTTCCTACAGTGCCACTTACACGACAGAGAGAGCCTATTAAAATATTGTTTAATGATAGGCTTGGAAAGGACTTTCTATTCTATCCTATCCTATTCTATTCTTTATGGTTTTTATAGCGCACTCATCACCATAGTATCTGAAAGCCTCCCAGTATTGCAGTAAGCAATGTGACTAGCGTATGTCACGTGTTTGTTCATTCATCCTCCCCCAGGGGGAGAAGTGTGTGCAAGGGAACATTTTGTTTTGATTTTTTTCATTTCTGTATCTGTACACAGTGCACACTCCCTCCCTCCCCATCCCACTCCCTCATACCCCTACCCCAATGGTCAACTTGTTAACAGTGTTGCCAATGTATTCGTTTTCCAACCCCCTTGTAAATTCAAACACCACCTCTTATCATTCTGTTTCTTCGGGAAAACACTGGTCTACACATACGTGTTGCCATATGTTTATGTTAGAGAAGGAAAGTCAAAGAAATGCACCTTGCATTTGGAGCAGGAAGTGGAGAGGTTTGGGATGGTCCCTAGTCCCTGGGTGAGTTCATTCCACAGTCTTGAGCCAGCCCCCAAGAAAGCTCTGTCTGCTGGAGTCCAGGAGAGCAATATGATTCTGTAATCATGTCATATGCTGCTTACCTTCATCAGAGCCTGGATACCTTCTTCTAAGTCCCTCAGTTTTTCATAGACTCTGTCTGAGGTGCCAAACACAAGGCTGTTGGTGAACACCCTGCTTAGGAACTGCACAGGGTTTAACCAGGACTGAATGAGAATCAGTGAAAACCGAAGCAGCTCCATGTCCTGAAATGAAAATAAATTGGGGTCAGAGCTCTGCAGGAAAGGTGTCTTCTAAGTAACAGGTAGGTGCTTTCCATTCTGAAACAGAATGTGACGAAAGGAACTCTGGAGCACTGATTTCTTTAAACTGAGATGAGTGATCTGGGGAGCCTCACCCAGAAATTCTCCTCTGTGTGGACAATGTACTGTCCAAGCCTTTCCGATGTGTGATTTGTTACAGTTTATACCACAGCTGAAAACAAAGCCTGTCCTCTCCCTATGCAATACCCTCCAAGGTCATGCATGGTGAAAAGGGCGATGCGAAGAGCAGTGTCTCTTATAAAGCACCTTTCATCCCAGAGCATTTTGCACACCTTACATAGGCCAGAATTGCTTTACCCCCAAAGGAGGTGGCATGTGGCATCTATCTAAGAGCTACTCTACATGACAGCTTGGGACAGGAAGTGAGGAATCCTGATGATTCTACAAGGGAAGTTTAAAGAGACAGACTGGAATTCTCCAGACTAGAATTTGGCCAGGACACCTGGAACAACAACTGCTCAGAAAAATGCCACAGGATGGTTAATGAGCACAAGTGGCTAAGTGCCTCTTGCTTTTATCTCCAGTTGGGAAGTTAGCAGCCTCCCCTGAGTACTATGCTGAGGCACTGCATTTAGTATTATCTTTGATGGAATGCACAGTTGACTACTTCATGGGTAGCCTGAATGTTGATCCTCAGGGGTCTCCTCTTCAGGTGCTGTCCAGGCCCAGCCCAGTTTAGCTTAGCACATCATGCTTAGCTGTAGTTTTACTGTGCAGGCACTAAGGAGCTACCTCAGACAATGTCTAGTCCCACTGGAAACCCCCTTTTCAGAAGCAGCTCTGCTGCCAGTTGAAGAGAACTTACTGATTTCTGCTGGGCATCATCTTTTCCTGTGGGAGCAGGAATGGTTTCTGAATAACAAAATGCTGATTGGGAAATTTTGTTGGAATGCCTCTGCTCCTCTGGAATATAGGTCCGTTCCTGTGAAAACATCCCAAACACACTGAGAACTGCCCTTTCTAGTACCCTGGGAAGGGGCCTGGGACCTTCTCTCCAGGCTGAACCGAAGAGTTACTGTTAATAAGACAGGAAAATGAAACAAAAAGTGACAGATGCTGTGAAGGGCTGGCAGATGGGCAATGGCATGCAATTCCAGTGATGAGCCAGCATGTTGGCCAAGTTACTAAGGGTAAAGATCAGCCTCTGACTAGGTCTGTGCTATGAAATAACACATGCAATATTCAGTTTAGCTTCTCAGAGGAAGGACATAATCTGTTCATAGGCACTGATTCCATGGGTGCTCTGGGGCTGGAGCACCCACGGGGAAAAATTGGTGGGTGCTGCTCCCTTGCCCATTCCAGCTCGCCTCCGCTCTGCCTCCTCCCAGGGGTGCATCACTACATCCAGCTTCTCTCCACTCCCTTCAAGCACTTCTGCTGCAAAACAGCTGATTTGTGGCAAGCCTGGGAGGGAGGGGGGAGGAGGGGGAATGCAGCGTACTTGGGGAAGAGGCGGGGCCAGGGCAGGGATTTGGGGAAGGGGTCCAATAGGGGCAGGGAGGGGGCAGAGTTGGGGCAGGGACTTTGGGGAATGGGTTGGAGTGGGGGTGGGGCAGGGAAAGGGTGGAGTTGGGCAGGGCCAGGGGCAGGGGGGTGCATCCATCGGCACCAGGGAAAGTTGGCCCCTATGATCCCGTTTGTATTTCTGCAAGCTAAGGTAGCAGAAAACCAGATGATTTTGGAAAGCCAAAGGTCTGCCAGCTCCATATGTAAATTATACACTCTTTGGACACAGTAAGTCTTGTAAAGATGTGTCATCCCCCATGGCTTGCAGGGGTGCTGATGCCAGGTTCCCCTCAGTGAAGGTGCCCGAGCCACTGGGCATTGGAAGCTGAACTGTAATGCCGGTCACCATGAGGGCACAAGGAAATATGGAGAGTTAGAAGGAGAATGGGGGGGTGGGGAGGGCAGGGAAACGTGAGGAAGAGGGAGGAGAGGGGGGTGCAGGAAGGAGACTAAAGGTGGTTGCTGGGAAAGGTGGGGAAATGGTGGAAGACATGAGGGTTGTACGGGAATATGGAGATTGGGATATAAATGAGTTTGGAACCCCTGCCCAGCACTGGGACGAACTCCACAAACTGAACATGTCTGTGTTTGTGGGGGAAGATTATCCCATTTTCAAATAACGTGGGAGTCCAATGGCACGACCCCGTGATACTTACAAACTCTTTGTATGTGTCAGCAGCCAGCAGGTGGAGATGCTGGGCCCTCAGCACGGCATTGGCAAACAGGCTGGAGAGGGGCATGGCAGGGAAGGCTGCTGCCCCCCGTGGCCACTGCAGCCCCAGGATGATTGCAACAAAGAGCAGAGGAGAAAAATATGACCCTGCAAAAGAAAGGGGAGGTGTCAGTAACCCTGGGGGCAGTGGCCTAATTACTGTTGGGGGAGGATGTGGGGGAGGCTACAATGAAGCCCCTTCCATTCCCTTTGCTCTTTCCAGGGCTGGCACATAGGGAAAGCTGATGCGGTGGGGGGGTCCAAAGGAGCAGCTGGTGACTGCTTCATACATTAAAGACCATCCTGATTATCTTTTTTCACCTCCTGTGTAGCACAGGCCAGACAATCTCAACCTGCATCACACCCAGAACTTCCAGTTGAGCTCGAGAGTCTCTCTCCAAAAGACATCCAGTCCTGACTGACTGACAGCAAGTGCCGGAGAATCCCCCAGGTCCCTGAATAAGCTGTTCCCATGATTAATTACCCTTGCCATTACAAATGCGCTCCTTATTCCAGCTTCAGCTTCCATCCACTGGCTCTTGTTCTGCCTTATCTGCTGGATTAAAGAGCCTTCTATGATCAGAAATCTTCACCTCCTGGAGGTCCTTACAGGTCAGGATCAAGTCGCCTTTTTAGCTTTCTGTTGGACAACTAACAGGTTGAGTCTTCACTGAGAGGCTGGTCAATTTTGCCCCCACAGTTTGTGTTACTTAGACACCTGAGCCATTGATTATTCCACATATTATGGCCATAGATGTCTGGGTGATCTAAATCGTGCGCAAATAACTGCAGGAGCAAAATAGCAGGCAGTTATTTGTAGCCCTCGTTTCCGTCCCCAAAACCTGTCCATGCTGCTTTGTGCCCTGGGATTCCAGTCTGCCAGGTTGCATGAGGCATTGTTTTTAGCCCTGAGTTCTTGAGAGAGGAGCCTCGAAAAGCAGCTCAGAACTAAAGTGGAGTGATAAAGGCAAAGTCAGAATAATAGGATACCTGAGGTCTGATATCTTGTGAACCACCATAGAGCACCTGCGCTGCCACTACTGCTGAGCTTTCCCAAGGGGGAATCACATTAGTGTCTGTCAGTCATACCTTTGAAACTGTCACGGGCTTTTCAAACCAGACAAAACCACAGGCCGTCACAAACCATTTCCCAGAGAGGCACCTCAACAGGCTGAGCTACTCTGCTGATCAGAGCAATGCAGTGCCACGGAAAGCCGGCAACTCTCCCTGTATCTGAGATGAGCCAGCATCTGAACGCAGAGGTCACCAGACCAGACAAAGTGTATATGGCTTGAGAAAGGAGATAAAACTTGAAAAGTGGGGGTGAGGCAGGGCACAGCTAAGGGCCGAGCCAGACCAGGAGAGTATATCCTGAACCTTAGTGAACACAAGGTGTCACTGAGCCCAGAACAAAGAACACCTGGAATCACAGTAAATACGTGTTGCTAATGAAAAGGGGAAAACACCCACTTGAGTGTCTCTTCCAAGACTGCCAGGTTTGCTCTCTTGGCACATGAGAGCACCCCCCCTCCCCCCAGGAGCTGACAAAGGGAAGAGAGCCTCCTGCACCCCACCTGCCAGACTACCATGGAGCCAGGCAGTATTTATCCCAGGTGATGCTGACCTCCTGCAGCTGCAGGGCTGGGGATCAGTGAGGGGTGGAGCAAGGCTCCTTTGCAGCAGGGGTGTGGATGTGCTAGATGGGGCAGCTATGCTCTATTGCTCCAGCACCCCTGAACATACCCACATGCCCCAGCAAACCAGCTGTTTTATTATCTGTCATGGTCCAGGACCTTCTTGTGCTAGGCACTGTACAAACAGCAGAGATGATCCCTGCCCCAACAAGCTTACAACCCCCCCTACACTGGCCACCCTTAGGATTAGTGCAATGGAGCTGAGCTTTAAAAACCATAATTTAGAACTTTCTGACTTTTGTGTGATTAAAATGATAACCTCTCTGTTGCTTAGGAACACAGAAATCACCAGGCTGGATCAGATCTGAGGCCCCTCTAGTCCAGTATCCTGGCTCTAACACTGCTCAGCACCAGCTGCTTCAGAGGAAGGTGCAAGGACCCTGATTAGCAAGCATGAAATAATCTGCCCCCACATATAGGTCCTGGCCTCTAATAGAGTGGCTTAAGCCCTGGAGCAGCAGATTTAATATGCCTTCATAATAGAGGTTATAACTCTGGATATTCCTGTGTCCATAGAAATGTCCAATCCCCTTTTAAAATTGCTAAATTCTTGGCCTCCACATCTTCCTGTGGCAGTGAGTTCCACAAGCTAATTATGCATTGTGTGAAAACGTATTTCCTTTATGGGTTTGAATGTCCCATCTTTTCCCACAGACACTGAGTTTACACTACACACGGCAATACTGTCCTTTCTCTGCACTGCGTCCCGCTCTCCTGAGTCACAGTACTTTACAATTCTGATATAAAAAGGTACCTGAAGCCATTCCTCTTTGGTAAGTTGCAGTTGCTCAGGTGCTGTTTGAAGCTGGATGTTTCTAGGCTGGTAGTAGGAACCTTTGAACCATTCTTATATAGTGGGGTATCGTCATAATATTCATGCATGTTTCCATGAATGTGAGACACCAGTCCCCCCTGCCATATTGGTCTGTGCATAAATGCATAGGTGTTCACAATGGTGTTACCTACTCAGAATTGTATTATGCATAAATGTAAAATGTATCACGGATGTTTGCCTAGTGCTAAATTTAGCACTGAATGATCCCCCTATGTTCAGTTTATTGTAAACAGAGGTCGTCTAGCAGAGATGTTCATCCCCAATTTCAGCAACCACTGAGTAACTCATCCTCTACATTGTTCACTGTGCCATGTAGAAAATGCACCTCCTCCTTGCTCTGCCCTGACAGGGACAGCTGATCACTCAGGGAGGCCTTGAGAAGAAGCAAATGGGATACTTTGCAGTATTTGTTGCTTAGGACAACAAATGTCAGCCGCTTTCCAGAGCAGAATGACTGTGCATTAAAACATGGGCAGTGACGGATGGAGGGACAGATCCGGCAAAAGGGCCCCCACTCCCCCCCCCCATGTGTTTGTCTATTGTCCCCCCTTTACATTGCAAAACCAGATACAAACCCTATTCGTTAGGCTCCTGGTATTCTAAAGTACTTTAGAATTCTGTTACAAAGCCCTGGATTTATGTAGTGGAGCTGCACTGAGTTTCACTGCAAATGGGGAGTTCTGTTTTATTCTCTATCAGTTCTAATACTGTGTCATCACCATTGTATCCGAGGATCTTCCAGTAGTGCATGAAATGACATGGCTAACATCTGTCATGTGCTGTTTGTTCATTAATGATCTGGAGGATGGCGTGAATTGCACCCTCAGCAAGTTTGCAGGTGACACTAAACTGGGCAGAGTGGTAGATACGCTGGAGGGTAGGGATAGGGATAGGATACAGAGGGATCTAGACAAATTAGAGGATTGGGCCAAAAGAAATGTGATGAGATTCAACAAGGACAAGTGCAGAGACCTGCACTTAGGACAGAAGAATCTCATGAACTGCTACAGACTAGGGTCTGAGCGACTAGGCAGCAGTTCTGCAGAAAAGGACCTAGGGGTTACAGTAGACGGGAAGCTGGATATGAGTCGACAGTGTGCCCTTGTTGCCAAGAAGGCTAACGGCATTTTGGGCTGTATAAGTAGGGGCATTGCCAGCAGATAAAGGGACGTGATCATTTCCCTCCATCTGGCATTGATGAGGCCTCATCTGGAGTACTGTGTCCAGGTTTGGGCCCCACACTGCAAGACGGATGTGGTAAAATTGGAAAGAGTCTAGTGGAGGGCAAAAAAATGATTAGGGCGCTGGAGCACATGACTTATGAGGAGAGGCTGAGGGAACTGGGATTGTTTAGTCTGCAAAAGAGAAGAATGAGAGGGGATTTGATAGCTGCTTTCAACTACCTGAAAGGGGGTTCCAAAGAGGATGGATCTGGAGAGGTGGGGGGTGTTAGAAGGTCTGCATGGCAGTCACCACCTCTTGCCAGCCTTCTCTTGGTCTCTGCTGCAAGCCTCCTGCCCCTGTCTTCCCTGCTTCTGGCCATTGAACTGGGGCCCTTCTCATGGCACTCCTATGCAACGTTCTGGGCCCATCAGACACTGCTGATGAAAGCACTGATGGCCATCTAGCTTGGTCTGCATCCCTACATGTGATCCAACTCTCCTTTGGGCTCATCGTCCAGGGCAAGCAGCCCCCCCCCGCCCCCCCCCCCCCCCCCCCCCCCCGCCAGGTGCTGGATCCAGGGATGCAAGGTTTGATGTAGGCTCGTTAATAAACACACTGGTTGGAGGACGAGCGTGGTGTGTTCCTGGAAGCCACTCGGTGTTCGTATCCTGTAGGCGCGACGACGTCAGAGAGTAAATGTCAGGTTCCTGGGCCGGGAGAGTATTGGATCCTGCTGCTACCACGTATCTGGTAACTGAGGATCCAGCAGCAACTGGGGGTGTTTTTCTCCTGCCACTCCAGAATGTGTTTGAAGATGTCAGGCTGTGTCAGGTGCACACAGGAGGTGCCCTGCCCAGCAGTCAGGGACTGGGTAAGACTCAGTTCCTGGGGAGATGGAATCCTCTAGGCATAGCAGTGTGTGTATGGTACTTCACGCAGGGGCAGTGTACCGAAAACACACCACCAAGGCAGCGACCTGCGTTTCAAGAACATTCTGTAGGCTGCTAAGTTGAGCACTTGGAAGTGCCAGATTGACGCAACTTTCATTCTTTCCCCTTGTGCGTGCAACCTGGCTATTGAATGAGGCAGGGGTGCGATGGGAAACCCATGTGGGACCATAAAATCATAGACTGTACCTGATGTGTGTGTCCAAAGGGCAGAACAGGGGCTGCACAAGCAACCAGAAGGTGTACAGCTGGCATTTCCAAACTTGTGAGCACCCCAAATAACTGTTTTGTAACGTCAATTTACTGCAGGCAATATCCTAGGGGGGTTTTATGAAGAAAAACTAGATTCTGTTATGCACAGTGGTGATGAGCCCCTCTCTGTGCATCAGCAGTAGAGTTTTAACCCTGAGCCATTAGTATTTCAGCAGAGATTGCTCACACTGGGGCTACAGGATTCTGTTATCTGGGGCCAGGCAAGAGGGAATGGGCTGCTGGGCCTAGGTGCTGGTTGATTGGTTGAGGGTGCGGGGGAGCTGGCTCACTTTGCTCTCTGTCTCCCTCGACTTCCAGAACTGGGGGAACTCCATACCCTCATGTTATCCCAAGAGGGTGGGAATGGGCCACTGGGGCCAAGGGCTCGGTCCTGGGGAGGTTTCCAGTCCTGCTCTCTCTCCATCCTCAGCACTGCAGCTAGACTGGCAGCTCCTAGCTGTGCCCAGCCCAGCATATGTTGTTGTTGCTGCTGCTGCTTTGGGAGAGGCAGATGCCCAGCTCTCTTGAATGCATGTGGATTTAGTTCTTATTTTGGCAGGGTGCCAACAATTTCCTGCAAAATGGCTGTTTTCCCATTTATATCTCAGCAATAGCGGAACAGGATTTTATGAAACAAAGAAGAGGCACTTCACTAGCCCAAGGCTGTCCCCCTAGCTGAGTATCAAGGACCTGCTGCGAACAACAAAAGTGGGAGAGCGACAAGAATCCTTTCTGATGGAAAGTAATCGACAACCCAAATATCCGGACTGCTGCCAGATCCCTCTGGCGGTGCTGCCAGCTCTTGCAGTTTGCATGAGTCTCATGTTGTTTGGTGTTTTTCTTAAAGCCTCAGGTCCAGGAATGATGTAAGCGCATGAGAATCTCATTGAAACTCCCTTCCAGAACCCGAGAAAAGGTTGAAAACGTGGCCCCTAAGGGCTCCACAATCAAGGTGAAGACGAGGACCGCCACGTTCATTGCTTATTAAAAATCTCATGGTTGGTAAGCTGTCCTCGGGTGTTTTGAATACGTGGAGTTAGTGACCCTGAGGCAGGTTCTGTGCATCTGCTCCCCCTGCTTCAGGTAGAGTGTGTCTGGGATGGGGATGGGCGAGATGCCCTAACTGATCCTGGGCTGTTTTGGCCCCTGCTGGCCCAGGTTGGGGGGAAGCAGGCAGGTGGCTGCTCTTCGTCTCTTCCCCCAGCTATGCCATGCTGCATACACAGGATGTGCTGCACACACAGGATGTGCTGCAGTTTCCTTCTGTTTCCTGCCTGCGGAAGGGACAGCGTTAGCCCTGCTCTGTCAAACAACAGGAAAGAAACGGTTTGGGTTCAGTGAGTCGCAGGAAACAAGCCCAGCCCATGAAGCAACTGTCAGTGCAAAATCCCTCTCGCATCCTTCCAACCTGCCCTCAACGCTAGAGCACACTGGTGGGTGGGGGTACAGTGTATTTGTGTGACAGTAGCAACTAGAGCCACCCTCCCCCCACCCCCTGGGATCAGGGCCCACTGGGCTGGGTGCCGTGCACACACAGGAAGAGTCAGCACTTGCCCCAGATTGCTTACAGTCAGCAGATGGGGAGCGGGCAGCGAGATATTTGCAGTGAGGGTGAATGGCAAAGGCCATGCTGGGGCCACGTACACTCACTGCAAGGGCAGGTCTGCACTGCAGAGAGAGCTGCTGTATATTTAACTTGGGTTAGCTGGTCAAGGTTAAAATAGAAGTGAAGACTTGGCAATTTGGCTTTTAACACAGGTTAGCAGCTCGAGCCATAGCCTGTGGGGCAGCCTGGTGCTGAACTTGAGCCAGAAGTGAGTTGCTGCAGCCTCACTGCTGTCCTACCCTGAGTTAGCTAATCCCAGGTAACACATTCTTTGAGCCTGCGGGAGAGGTGTGAAGGGGCCTGCTCATTAATGAGTGTCTGGCCCCACCAGTCTGAAGGAAAGACTGAGAGAAGCCTGTGGAGATGAAAAAGGGTTGGGGTGGGTGAGTACTGTCACATCCGCACAAACCCCCCACCCTCCCTGGAAGCTCCCATCTCAGGTGAAGAGCACCCCAGTTCAGTGTAGCTTTCCCAGTGAAACCAATGGCTCCAGGATGCCGTCAATGCAAAGTGAGCAAAGGGTTCACACCAGCCTTGCTGGGTCTGGTTCTAAAATGACTGAGTTGGGGGCACAGACAAGGCCTAAGGGAGTCAGGTACCCAATCCCATTGCCTTGCCCTGTGTGCCAAACTCCCTTGGGATCCTTGTAAATCCCAGGCTGGACTCCGGGAGAAAGAATTTGCCCATCTGACTTGTGGTATTTACATACTACATTACAGAATCCGTCAGTGCTCAGTTACTGGGTTTGTGAACCAGTGACTCTTTAATTACAACAAATTACTGACTAACTCAGCTACAGCGTTAAAACAATGCTGAGATGTTCTGATACTGCCCCTCCCCCACCCTTGGCCATCACAGAGATAGGGTGACCAGGCAGCAAATATGAAAAATCGGGACGGGGTGGGGGGTAATAGGAGCCTATATAAGAAAAAGACCCAAAAATCGGGATTGTCCCTATAAAATCGGGACATCTGGTCACGCTACACACACAGAGCAGGGACCCTCCTCTTCCCCCACCCTCAAGCATTGCACAGAGCTGGAGTATGCTCCTCCCCCATCCTTGGGCATCTCACAGAGCACTTTGTACCCAAAACACCCTGGCACCCCCATATTTATCATGGTGATATGATCATGATATATTTGGTACAGAGTATGCCTTGTGAGGTATCATTCTAAAATTCTTGATCTGTTGAACATTAATAATATCCTGTTGGGTTGTATGCACGATCATTGTATGTGAAGTTATGAAGTTTTGCTACATGTGTGTTACTGAAATATGGTGTAAGGTTGGGAACAGCCACAACCAATCTTTCAGGTACAATAATGGAACAACCAGATACTGCTGATGGCCCATTAAGGGGCCTCCACACTACCAAGGGCTATCACAGAATCTATGTACAATGAAAACCTCTCAGCGATAGCACATCAACAATGGACACAGCTTGACTCACATCCTAGCAAAAGATCTATAGCTCCTCCTATAAAGGAGGGAAAACAACATAATCACTTGGCCTCCCACTCCTCCCTCACAGCTCAACACCTGGAAACACCTCTGGAGGACAAAGACTGAATTGGGGAGCTGGTCCCAGGCTGGAAAGGAGAATCCCAGCCTGTGTATTCAGGAACTATACCATCTACCAGGGTGAGACACTGCTTAATTCAAATCCTGTCTAGTTTATAGAATTCAGATTGTAGTTTTAATTTCATTTCTTAAGTAACTAACTTTGATCTGTACATTTCTTACTTACAATCACTTAAAATCTATCTTTCTGTAGTTAATAAACCTGGTTTTATATTTTACTTAAAACAGTGTGTTTCGGTTGAAGTGCCTGAGGAATCTCCTCAGTGTACAAAAGCAGGTGCACATCTGCTTTCTTTTTTAGAAGTGGCGGTGGGAAATAAATGTACACTGGCCAGGCTTCTGACCTGGGCAAGAGGGTACAGGTGTGGGGTCCTATGCCGGGGAGCTTGGAGAATTGTCTGGAGTCTCTCTATTGTTGGTTCATGAGTGGCTAGGAGATGATTCATGTAACTCAGCTGGTTGTGTCCCTGCCTGTGGATGGCTGTGCAAGTGCAGGATCTGGAGAGGATTGTCACAGCATCACAGTGTGAGAGGGGGTCCAGGTTGGTGAGACAGAGGGCTCAGCAGTACCCCAGTTCTAGATTTCACGCCGGGGAACCCGTCACACTTGTCCCCTCCCGCACCCCAGACACACAGCAGGGACCCTCCCCTCCCCTCCCCCAACACGGGCACTGCATAGAGCAGGAACCCACCCCTCCCCCACCACTGGATATCACACATGCCAGGGTGCTGTTTGGATCCACTTTGGCGCAGTGTAGCCATGGTGTGAGGAGGGGTCACACTGGGGTTGGGGTCAAGCCTGTTACTCTCATGTCTCAGTATCCCAGACCTGTGGGTACCTTATCATGGCATGTGTGAATGTGGGGCCATTGCAGCCCCGAGGTTTCCACTTTGCCATTGCATCTTGTCCGGGGAGAGTGCCCCTTTCTCTGGCTGGTGCTGCTGTCCCTGCAGCCAGCTCAACGATCCCAGCTGGGTAATGGGGCTGGGGTAGGCCCTGAATGACAAACTCTCCACCCCCTGCTCTCCAAGCAGACATTGTGTTGGGAAAGCCCCGAGGCAAACGCTGTGGGCACAGCTGGGGCCTGAATCTCAGGGGTGCTGGCACTGAAGGCATGAGCTGGCCTCAGTCAGGGCCAGCTTCAGGCACTAGTGAAGGAAGCAGGTGATTGGGGTGGCCAATACAAAGAGGTGGTGCTCCATTCGGTATCAGGGCCGCGCCTCCGGCTCTTCAGCGGTAATTCAGTGGCGGGTCCCTTGGCCCCTCTCTCCCTCTTTGAGCTGCCGCCTGAGTGCTGCCGAATAGGAAGACAGGGAGTGAAGAACCCACTGCCGAAGAATGAAGCGGTGCGATTGAGCTGCCACCAAAGTACCGCCGATCACTGGGGGGTTTTGGGTTTTTTTTTTGCCACTGGGAGCAGCAGAAAAGCTGGAGCCGGTCCTGGGCTCAGTGGGTACATCTGCACTGCAGCTGGGCGTGTGCCTCTCACACTGGGCAGATAGACACATGCCAGCTCCACTCAAGCTAGCATGTTAACAATAGCAGCGTGGCCATTGCAGCTGGGAGACGGATGGGCTAGTCACCCGAGCTCAGAGCTGGGGGATCAGGAGGGCTGTACTTGGATGACTAGTCATGTCACTGCCTGGGACGCAATGGCCACACTTCTGTTTTTAATTCTAACTCGAACAGAGCTAGCACACATCTGTCTCTCCAGGCTGATAGCTCGGAGCGCTCAGCCCTCTGCAAAGCAGGTCCTGGCTGGCCAACTCTGTTTGCTAATGGCTTTATACTTGCTTCTCTGGCAGATGTTCTTGGTCCGGTAGATCTTAGGGCCATGCAGGTAGAAGCAGCGGCAGAATGTGGCCCCTGTGTCTGAGGGCGGAGAGTTAAACACTGTTGTTGTGAGCGGTTGCAGACGTATTGGGTACAGGCGCAATTATGCTTGTTTGCATGTTATTGTTCCGGTAATATAAAATCTGTGCTCCAGAAATAAGACATTGTCCATCCATCTGCCAGAAGCCCCGTTCCGTGGAAACCAGATACTGTGTCAGCAGCCTCGCCTGCGCTGAATTTGGAAAGTGCTGGATAAATCCAAGAGAGGAGTGTGTGCATGGGACCATCTGGCCAGGACCCTTTCAGCAGTGAGCGGTAAAGACACACTGTGGCTGCGAAAAGGGCCTGATGCTTTAGTCAAAGCTGCTTAATGTCACACTCAGTCTCTCATGCCTTGTGAGCCGGACTTTCCATCGCGTGACCTCCCCAGGCTGAAAATAAACTCACTGACGTGGAGGCCAGCTTTTGGTCAGTTCTGCAGGCAAGGGTTGTGGAAATTGCCATGGGGCGGGCTGCATCTCCTGGACGCTGCCTCCTCACATGTTCACGATCACATAGCATCTCTGGGACAACCACGTAGCAATGGCTTCGATGGAAAAGGCTCTTAGGAGAGCACAGAAGGATGCTTAGCTCCCTTCAATGAAACCAGGCACAAGCTTCTTAATCCACAGCTCTTTGGATTCCTTAGAGCCACAGTCAGGTATTGGCTGTGGGTGGACGTGCGCCGCTGGTGAGAAAACACAGCTGAGAATTTCCAGGCTGCCTCCAAATCCTACAGCTTCTTCCTGTGGAGTCTCCTGAAAAGCAACCCTTTCCTGTCCCGTGGCTAGAATGCTTGGCAGCCTCCTCTCCACCACCCTGGCACCTGCCTGGTCCTCATATGGCCCATTCTGCTGCAATCACCTTCCTGTCCCATTGCCCTGTCTGTGTCACACCCCTCCGTGCAACCCCCACTAGCTCCCCCTTGATCCATGCGTCTCACACACAAGCTTCTGGGCCTTACTTGTAAGGCCCTGCACAGCTTTGCCCTTCCCTTTGCTTGTGTAAAATGTCATCTCTTGCCACCTTCCACCTCACCTACTTCCTTTGCTCTTCCACCAACACCAGCCCTTCCTTGATATGCCCATTGGCACTTCTGCAGCCTCTTCTGCGCTGCCTCTTGTGCAGGAAGCAACATCCCTGAACAGATCCCGCAAGCCCCTGTTGTGTCTCCCTTCAGATCCCTCCTCACTGCTGCTGGCAGCCAATGGTAAATGGGCCGCCAGGGTTGGCAGGCGACCAGCAAAGGATTGTATATTCTGATGACTGACACCACCCCCCATCCCAGGTCAGTGGTTTGATCCATTTACTTCTTGTGTCTTGTCGTTCTTTGGGGCAGGCACTGTCCTTTCCAAGTGTCAGTACAGCGCCTAGTTCAACGAGGCCTTGATCCTGGCCATGGCTGCTGGGTGCTGCATGAATACAAGGCCGTACTACAGACATCCCAGCTCTTCCTGGCAGCAAAAGCCTACAGAAGAAGCTGCAAACAGGCCCAGCACCCCCTTCCCAGCCAGCCCCTCCAAAATCACTGGCATGGCATGTGCATCCTTACTGGTGCAGTGTGGGGAACATCTGTTCTAATGCGTCTCATGAGAGCTCAGTGCCCACGACTGTATTTGGGTTCCTGCCTATACAGCCCCACCAGCCTGCACTGCACTGAACAGACACGCCCCTGCTGCAAGAGCCACACAGACCATACAAGCAGACCTAAAGGGCCTGGTGAGGTGAGCGAGATGCAAGATTTTGCTGGTCTCATTCCACCCAGTCAGATTTCTCCTCTTGCAAAGGAAGGTCCGTGCAGCAGAAACTGTGGCCTAAAGTGCTGCTTAGAGCAGGAAATTAGTGAATTTTAATAATAAGCCTGCTTAATATCAATTAGCACTGAAGGCATGTTCCATGCTCTGGTCCATGGAAAACCCCTTCTGGTGAGTGTGTTGATGTGAAATGATCTTTGGTATTCCTTAGTACAGAACCTGCCTGAGCTCCCAGCATCATGATAACAGCCCACACGCCTGGACGAGTTACTCAATGAGAGAGTCCCTAGACTGTGCATCTCAGCCACGTGTTGTGCAGTAAGGAGCCAGTCTGACTCTGGCCGGTGGTAACAGGAGGAGCAGGACACTGATTTACTGTGTTTATTAAAACTTTAAAAAGCAGTTGGAGATTTTGATCCCACAATTTCCACACTTTGCTGGGACGCCCTAATTCACACCTGGTAGAACTTCATTCCCATTATGTAGCATCTTGCTACAAGGAGTCATAATAACTTCACATGCAGCGGAAGGTTCGGTTCAACATGAGTAAAGTGATCACATTCCAGCCCTCTGTGAATGTGTCGTCTCTGCAAACCTGTCTGTCCTTCCTAGGCCCAGGGCCTCAGAGACTAAAGTGATCTGCTGCTACCGGGTTCTTTTAGCTGCCTAACTCAGGCTGAGGTTAACTCACTGTTTGCTGCCAGATGGTGGCAGCTTGCTACTCATTTCTGTACATGCACCTAGGGGCTTGTGTGTTGAGATAATAACAGCAACTTCCAGGCTAAAATCTTCTTGGCCAGCTCCCATCCAGATCTGGATACAGACTCAGAAAAGCAAGCACTGAATATACAACACCAAAAACTCAAGCAAGCTCTACTAACGGTTACAGGAGGCAGCTGCGCGCAGCAGGGAGGTGGGAGCTACTGGCAACGTCCCGCCATCTTGTTACAGTTTGTGGTATTGCCCTGCCACACAAGTCTGTAACAGCCGCACCCCATGGCAGGAAGCCAGGAATCCCAATTCCTCCAGCATCAGTGGGTAGCTCGCAGGCACAGCGGGTGCAAGAAACTGTTCCCCTAACGTAGGCAAGTCGCCCGGGTGTAGAGCCCCTCACTCCTGACCCGGATGCTCCCCAATTGTCCACTTGGCTTTTATATCCCGCAGAGGTGCAATGTCTTCATAGGTGGCAGTTTGTTCAATCTCTAAACCCTGTGCAAAGAAGAGGGAGACTGAGGATGAATGTTCTCAGGGACCCGGTTCGGCCCTGAGATACGCCCAGGTGCCTCCCTTGGCTCACCCATTGCTGCACAAGCCGAGCTTAGGGCGGAACTGGGAATTCAGTGTGATGTTAGCTGGCAGAAGAGCTTTACCAAAGCTGACTTCTTGCCTCCAGCCCCAGCCCTCCCTCCCTCCCATCTCCAAGGCTGGCCTGGCCATGCCATCTTCAGGCTCATTTCGAGGGATATAATGGATTGGTGCCTTTTTTGCTTCTTCGTGATTTACAGAGAACCTGACAGGTTTTATTTGTTTCCCTCTGCTTATTTTAGACAGAAATTCAGGCCTTGTCTACTCTGGCGGACTCTGTGGATGACCGGAGAACTAGTGGCACTATGACGTCCCAAAAGTCTGAGAGGGGAAAGGATTTCGAGGCAGGCTGTTTGAAACGCTCAGGTTTGCATGGTTTGTTAGTATTTATTTAACTCCAGTACTTAGGTGCGGGAAGTAGGGCTGCGTGGGATGATGCAGCACACCCACGTTTTGTGCCAGCCCCAGGGTCCCGCCCGGGGATAGCACCAGCTGCTGGCCCTGCATGCAGGGTCCTGGCTGCCAGCCCAGGGTCCCACTCAGCCACTGGCTCCATGCCCGGGGCTCCACGCCCACCCATAGCTGTGACCCCAGCCTCCGCCGCTTTACCCCTGTCCATGTCCCTCCTCTCCCAGAGCCACAGCCTTGCTCCTGGTCCCAGCTCTAGGGGATGCTGGGGGGTGCAGACAAGGCGGGGTAAGCAGAGATGCAGCTCAGCACCCTCACTTCAAAAACGATTCCAGCGTCACTTCTCCAATACGCAACACACACTTGGGAGAAAGGACGTCAGTCTTAAAGATCCACTTCTCCTCCCCTTCAGCTCGCAGTGTACATCTGAAACCCGCAACAAATGCCGCCGGGCCCAGCTCACTGCTTCAAAAATATTCCTATTATATTAACTATTATTAACCTAATTAACATGATATTTTTAACTTACCTCATAGGTGTGGTCCTCATCAGAGCTGGCCTTGCCGTCGCCCTAGTGGGAAGGGAGAAGAACAGGGAAATGTAGTGATATTCCTTACCTCAGTGTTCTGCTATTTCTGGGCTCTTCCATGGGTTGCTACCAGAATGTCTGTGTCATTAAATGTTTCCCCCCAAAGTATCCCAAGTGGGTGTAAAACCAGGGTGTTGCCAAGCACTGCATGACGGGGCAGCTGTGCCCTCGGGGGAGTGGGGCCATCCAAGAACAGACCCACTCAGCATGGTGTGTGTGAATGGCCTGGGCATGTCTCCTGTTGCGATGTCCTGGGTTTACGCTGAGTCCTTGGTGTAAACCAACCCAGGTTAAGCCATGCGATGCACTCAGCACAACCCAGATGCCAGGGATAACAGTGAGCTGTCTGGGTGCCAGGGGCCTGCTTCCGCCCGAGCCATGCCAGCCCCACCCCAGATCTAAGCCT
Source organism: Chelonoidis abingdonii (assembly GCF_003597395.2). Taxonomy (NCBI): domain Eukaryota; kingdom Metazoa; phylum Chordata; order Testudines; family Testudinidae; genus Chelonoidis; species Chelonoidis abingdonii. Next base: position 15,429,654 of record NC_133789.1, read on the forward strand.
GAGGTGTGCACTGTCAGTGCCCAGACTCCTGATGACAGTTTCCCTTGGAGGAGCCAGGAGACATAACTGAACCACTGTCAGAGGCGACATATGGAGGGCATGCAGGGTCATGCGTCCCCTAGATTTGCTCACATGGGCTGAGCATGCTCAGTAACACTGCTGAAGCTGGCTGCCCTCACTCTGCCCCCCTCATCTCTGCCCTATCCCCACTAACCTACTAGACCCAAAGCTTCCCAGGGGAATTCCAGATGCTTCCAGGGCTCCCCGGGGCTAAATGCTTTATTCCTCCAAACAAAGGAAGTCAGATGTTCCTCCCTGAGGCCTGGTCTACACTTACAACTCAGATCAACATAGCTGCAGTACTCAGGGGTGTGAAAAATCCACAGCCCCTGAGTGCTGCAGTGGTGCCAAACTAACCCCCAGTGTAGCCGCAGTGAGGTCAATGGCAGACTGCTTCCATCACACTAGCAACCGTCGCCCAGGGAGGTAGAGTTCCTGCCATGACGGAAAAACCACTTCTGTCGCCGTGGTGTGCGTCTACACTACAGGCTTCCCGCGGCATAGCTGGGAGCTGTAGTTCCTGTAGTGTAGACGACCCTGGCCTATACCTTTCGACAGCCATGAGGGGTCGCCAGGCTGAGGCAGTGCAACCCCTTGCTGTTCCTCCAGGCCTCTGCCAGCTGTTGGTGGGGGCCCAGACGGCAAAATCCCATATAACTCGCCCCTAACTGCGAAGCAGTGGGTGGAAGGGACTAGCTATCCTCCATCTTTTGCATTGCGTCTGGGACCTAGCCCAGGTACCTCAGTTCTCAGAGGAGGCTGTCAGGAAGAGCCCATTGGCTGAATAGACACAATGGAAATGGAGCCTCTTGTGACACAGCTCTATATCCCCCCAGCGAAGCGATACACCTGCCCTGGTTCCAGGGCCATTAGCCCTCTGCTCCCTAGAAAATATAGGAGACTTCTCCCCATCCTCAGCACGGCTCAGAGCGATGGCTGGGAGCCTGGGATGATGGTGACCAGACAGGCCTAGAAATATGGTCCCCCAACACGTCATGCTGAGACATTCCAAGATGCCTCACACTATGGATGGTCAATGCACATCCTTGAATGGTATTTCAGTAGGAGGCACCCAATACTCACTTTCTCCAGGAGCAGGAGCATGGGGACGCTCACGAAGATGACCAGGAGAATGGACTGGATCATGATGATGACGTCTTTCACACTGTTCCGTCTCTGGACCTGCTCAATGGTGCTGAAACCTACAAATGAGGCAACGGCAGGAAGGGTGCCTTGAACCCTTTGCAGTGTCTCTCCCAGTCGGGAGGAGCAGAAGCTGGCTGGAGTTTTGTTACAGAACAGCTGTAAGGGCCTAGGAGCAGGAAGCGTGAAAGGGACGCCTCACCCTTGACTCCAGCTCCAGAGCGCACCCCAGGGTTCTGCATGGAGTAGTGAGTGAATGGGTGAAAAGAAAAATTGATAAAGGAAATTCTTTTAAGAAAGAAAGAAAGATGCCTGCTTTGCTTTCACAACAGCCCCCTTTGCACCCAGTGAGCATCACAGACTTGCTTTTCTGATGGAGAAAAACTTCTCAGTTGATTCAAGAGCTTCCCTGACCTGCTGTTTGCTGTGACCTCCCATCGGCACCTCTTCTCTCCACCTCTCTATACTTCTGATAGCCTCTCCTACCTTAGGAGTAGTGATTCATCCCCTTTTCCATATTTGCCCCATCCATCTAGCCTGGGCCACTAACCTGCAATGTCACCTGCTATTGTGATTTTCTCACTAGTCTCATGATATTTGGTGCTAAATCCCAGCTCTGGAAGTCAGGTGAATACACAAGAGTGTCAGCTTTTGGGGGTTTTATGTTTGCTTGGTTTGTTTTTAAAAGTAAGTACATGCCCTCCCGGGCATGGATAAAAGCTTGAAGACACGAACCCTAAAGGATCCAGACCCAGCAGGGAAATAAAGAGAACCCCAGTTTAAAATCTCATGATTTTAAGTCCATCTTGTGATCTGTGGGCATGGCAGATGATCTGTGAGTGCTGAGGGATGGCCAGCTCCATGGGCCCTGTTCTGGGGATGGGGAACATCTCCCTGAAATGCTGCCCAGACAGCAAAGCAAGTAGCCTCCCCATGCCATATAGAGCTGGGCTTGCAACTGGAAGGACCTTGTCAGCACCACCTCATGGGCACCCAGGTCACAGGTCATTCAGGGCAGCAAACAGGCCATTCTGAACGTGACATGCTCAGAAGGTGACTAGTGCAAGGTGTCCAAATGACTTTTCCTGGCCTTCCAGGTGAGCCTGGTGATATCTGCACCAGAGACTTGGCACCGACCCAAAGCAGGCGCTGTCCCCTCGACATAGTGCCTTGGGCATGCTACTCCCATGTGTGTGTGATGGAGCCCAGAGCAGCACCACAAAGATATACAACCCAGTGTGAGGGACTGGAGGCAGTCCCAGAGCCATTGGCCAGGAGAGCTAGGGCTTCCACTCCATGCAGCCGATGAAGTGGGCCTGTAGCCCACGAAAGCTTATGTTCAAATAAATTTGCTAGTCTCTAAGGTGCCACAAATACTCCTGTTCTTTCTGTTATCATGGTAAATGTAACTGTGAACAGGGAATCAGCATTGAGCAGGTGTGTTTCCATCAGAGTTCTGCAGGACTTGGTTCTTGGCCCTACACTAATTACCGCGACATTATTAATGACCTGGAAGAAAACACAAAGTCATCGCTGATCATGTTTGAGATGACACGGGAAGTGCTAAGTAATGAAGGGATCAGGGCACTGATTCAGGGCAGTCTGGATCACTTGGTAAGCTGGGCACATGCAAACCAGGTGCGTTTTAATACAGCTAAATGTAAATGGGCACATCTAAGAACAAAGAATGCCAGCCACACTTACAGGATGGGGGAGGGGGCCAGAGCTGTAACTAGGTATTTTTGCGCCTGAGGCAAGAATATAAAATTGCGCTCCCCCGGGGCCGGCTCTTCGGTGGCAAGTCCCTCAGTCCCTCTCGGAGGGAAGGGCCTGCTGCCAAATTGCCGCTGAAGAATGAATGAAACGGCGGCTGTAGAGCCTGTGATTTTGGGAGGTCTAACTCATGATTTTTGACTGCTTGGGCTGGTAATGTTGCTTCCAAGATGGTCTTTGGTTCCAGGCCAGTTCCAATCCAGAGAGGGGCTCACAGGTTAGGAGAGGAGGGAGGTGCTGGATATCAGCAGTGGCCACAAGGGATCAGCATGTGTCCTGAGAATGCTGGGAGTTCAGGTCTGCATGGCAGGATCAGGGTGGCAGGTTTGGAGAATTGTTGGTGGGCCACAGAACTCGCCCCTGCCCAAACTCCAGCCCAGGCTCTGGGAGGGAGTTTGGGTGAGGGAGGAGGTCTGGGGTGCAGGCCCTCGGCTGGGGCAGGGGATTGGGGTGCAGGCTCTGGGAGAGAGTTTGGGGATGGGAGGGCTCCAGAGGGAGGGGGTGCAGGTGTGAGGGCTGTGGGTTATGACTGCATATGAGGGGTTTGGAATGGGGGGGGCGTTCAGGGTGACAGTAGGGGTGAGGGCTCTGTCTGGGGCTGGGAATGGGAGGTTGGGGTGTGGGAGGGGCTCAGGGTGAGGGTAGCGGTGTAAGGGGTGAGGGCTCTGGATGGGACTGAAAAAAGGTGTTTGGGGTGGTGGAGGGGCTCAGGGCTCGGGCAGAGGGTTGAGGGTGCAGTGGGGGGTTGAAAGCTCTGACTGGGGTGTGGGCTCTGAGGTGGGGCAGGGCTGGGGATGAGTTTGGGGTGCAGGCAGGCTGCTCCAGGACAGAGGCCAGACAGGAGGACTCCCCCCAGCCCTTTCCCTGCTGGCAGCAGCAAGCTCTGGGGGAAGAGCCCCCCTTTCCTGCCCCCCCCCAGCAGCACACTCGCCCCCACCACTGTGCTCCTAGGGCCCCTCTCAGGTCCAGAAATCTCCCTCACCTCCCTGTGGTGGGTGCTGGGGATGCTGCGTGCGCCTCCTCCCCTGCTGTTGCCCCTGGCTGTAGCCTCACTGGGGGTGGAGGATGGGGCTGCCTCCTTGCCCAATATAGGGCAGGAGTGGTGACTATGGGCGGGGGGCGGCTGTGCTGCTGGAGGGTCCCACTGGAAAATGAAAGGGTCTGAGGGGGAAGGGCAGGCTTGGAGTCAGTCTGCCCTGGCTGTGGGGGCGGGGGGGGCACTAGGACCCAATGGCAGCAGTTGCTGAAGGGAGGCAGCATGGAGCTGCAGGGGAGAGACAGGGATGGGGAAGGCGGAGGAGGGAGGAGCAAGTTGGGGCTGGGGGACATTCGGGGGGGGCGGGGGGGAGATCACCCAGGTTATAAATAACTCCGTGCCAGCGGCTTTTTTTCCATCTCTGGCACTTTGTGGTCTCGAGGCAAGGGTCTCACTCTCCTCGCCCTTGCTATGGCACTGGAGAGGGCTACCCAGGGAGGCAGGGACTCTGGAAAAGGTTTGTGGGTCACAGTTAATCAGCTAAACATGAACTCCCAGTGTGACACCTTGGCCAAAAGAGCTAATGTGATCCTGGGATGTATAAACCAGGTAATTCTGAGTAGCAGAAGAGAGGTTATTTTACCTCCATATTTGGCACTGGTGCAACCACTCCTGGAATACCGTGTCCAGTTCTGGTGTTCACAGTTCCAGAAAGATGATGATACATTGGAGAGGGTTGAGAGAGGAGCCAGGAGAATGATTAAAGGTTTTGAAAACCTGCCTTGTAGCAATAGACTCCAGAAGCCCAATCTATGTAGCTTAACAAAGAGAAGGTTCAGGGGTGACTTGATCACAGTCTGTAAGTACCTATGTGGGGAACAAATGCTTGGTAATAGTCAATCTAGCAAAGAAAAGTCTAACATGATCCAATGGGTGGAAGTTGAAGCTAGATAGATTCAGCCTGGAAATAAGGTACACATATTTAACATTAACCATTGGAACAGCCTACCAAGGGTCATGGTCATGGTCATCACTGGCAGCTTTTAAATCAGGATTGGATGTTTTTCTACAAGATGTGCTCTAGGAGTTATTTTGGGCAGTGCTCTGTTATGTGGGAGGTCAGACTGGATGATCACAGTGGTTCCTTTTGGCCTGGGGGAATCTATTCATTTATTTATTACCTGTATTGTGGGAGTGCCTAGCTGGTTGGTGCGAATGGCAAGAGCTGATCCCAGTTTTCTGTGATAAAAATATGGCAATCAAGTTAAAAGGTGTATAAACCTTGTAATTCAACCCATCTTAATGTACAGGACAGAGACTTTGGCCACCTACGGGGAAGGCGATCAGTGTGTTCTCTACCATGGGAATGAAGATGTTGAGATGGTTAAATGGATGGACATGCTATAATAGGAAATGGAATGAGGTTGTGAGGGGCATAATGCGGATTGCCCCAATTGAGGACAGGTTGATGGAGGCTAGGGTATGTTGGTGTGGTTGTGTCCAGTGGAGATCTGGGAGTGCTATTGGTAGGATGACCCTTTCAGTGATTGTGGGTGGAAGACAAGCAAGGAGGAGGCCAAAGAATAGGTATGTGGAGCAGATATTGTAGAACTGATAAATGAAATTGTTTTTAATTGTTCACTTTATTAATATAACTTCTGTTCACCATTCACTACACTTGCCTACATTGTAACTTCTGTTCACTGTTTGCCATATTGTAATTCAAACCCCATTTTAAAATGCTCACTCCATATTGTAAAAGCTTCCTCCAACCTTCATTTTTGCAAACCCTGCTGTAATCTTATTAGTTTAGTTTAGATGTGTGACTGAGGTATGTATGGATGATGGAATCAACCTCCAGCCCCAGCCTGTCCTGATGAAATAGAGTTCAAACCCCACTGGCTGAAGATGCAGACAAGAGCCCTAAGAAAGTAAGGGCTAGTCTACACTAGGGAGGGGGATCAATCTAAGATACGCAACTTCAGCTACGTGAATAGCGTAGCTGAAGTCGAAGTATCTCAGATCGATTTACCTCTCGTCTTCACGGCGTGGGATCGATGTCCGCGGCTCCCCCTGTCAACTCCGCTACTGCCGCTCACCCTGGTGGAGTTCCGGAGTCAACGGGAGCGCGTTCGGGGATCGATATATCGCGTCTAGATGAGACGCGATATATTGATCCCTGAGAAATTGATCACTACCCGCCGATATGGCAGGTAGTCTAGACGTACCCTAAGAAGAGTCCACCCTAAAAAGAAAAGGTGCAATAGAAGGAATATCAAAGCCAGGTCCGAGGCTGAAAGTCACGCCTGCAATTGACGGGTGATCAATCACCAAACCTAGAGGCAGCATGACACAGCAAGAGCTATAGACTCTGGATTCAGACTAAAGCCTACAAAAAGGATGGGTGAGATGGGAGACTTTGGAGGGTAACATTCTGCTGCCAACATGGAAGGGCATCGGTGCAGGCCCAGCAGAGACCCAGCTTGTCCTTGTGTCCGGCTTTCCTAGCCGCCACAAGCTACGAACCCAAGCTGCAAAATCAAGCCATGAACTCAAGCTGGTAACTATGCAGCAGCTGCAGAACATCTGATGGATGTGTGTGTGTGTGAATGTGTGTGTGTGTAGGTATTAGGTATAATATGTGTGTATAAGGATTAAAATATTAGTTATTGGTCATAAATCAAATTGTGTTATCATAGTAAATGTGGCATCTTTGTCTTGCCCCCTGAAAAGAGGCTGTGTAGTTTTGTCTGCACAACAATATCTGCAGATGTTAGAGACACCAATTTGCACAACAGCCAGTCGTACAGTCACGAGTTTTGGAAGAAGGCTATACAAGTCCCTAACCCCAAATAGGGAAGTGGCAAAAAAGAGGAAGAAGATTGTGGTAGCACCTAGGAGCTCCCGTCATGGATCAGGACCCCATTGTGCCAGGCACTGAACAAACGCAGAACAGAGGGATGATCCCTGCCCTAAAAAGCTTACAGTATAGGGGATATACCAGCAATGGCACTTGCTCCATTGAACTGCAGGGATGACTGGCACCTTCGTTCTCCAGGGTAAGCAGCCTGTTCTCAGTTAGACACCTGGTTCTCCAGGCTGAATGTCCTCAGGTTGGTAGGTGTAAGTTAAACATGTAGTGTGAGTATTCACACCCGTAATGCGAGTTCTCTGAGCTTCTTGTATTTTACAGTGTGAAAAGAGGCTTTTTTACACAACTTTCTGGAATGATAATATTCTTATCATTTCCTGGGTATTCTGGGACTGCGCTCACAGGCCTCATTCCTGTTTGGCCCCATTGTGCAGAGTGCAGTACAGAAATAGAGGCAGACACAGTCCTTGCCCCGAACAGCTGAGTGTCTCAGCAATGGTTTGCTCATTTGTTCCTGTGTTTCATAGCTTCCAGCTCACAGATTCATAGAGTCACATGCATCCATAGATTTTAAGGCCAGGAAAGGCCATAAGATCTGCTAGTCTGCCCTCCTGCGTAATACAAGCCAGACAAACTCTCCCATGGATTCCTGCATCTAGCCCAATGGCTTGTGGTTGAACTAGAGCATATTCTGAAGGGGAGAGAAATGGGAGCTGAAATAAGTCAGAAACTATGCGAAGAACCTTGGGGCTCAATTGCCACAATGGGAATGGCTGAAGGCCCAAATGGTCCCTTTTATTAATCTGGATTGGGAAGATCCAAATGTCTTACTGAAATTCAAACCCACCCTGACATACCCGGCGTCAGAAGACAGGGATCCTTTGCTGTTGGGATCTGTGCCCCAGCCCCTTCTTGCTGTGTGGCTGCTAATGTGTTGAGGGGGTTCTGTATTGCCGTGTCAATGGGTCAGACTGGGATTTTCAAAGCATCGTCATTAAGGCTAAGATTTTGTCATGGCTATTTTTAGTAAAAAAGCTTGTGACCTGTTCATGACTTTTACCTTAAACATCCATGACAAAATGGAGCGCTTAGCTGTGGGGTCTCCACACTGCATGAAGCAGCTAGGCAGCTGCGGAGACAATGGCGTTGGCACCCTTTTTATAGTGGGGGTGCTGAAAGCCAACAAAACTATCCCCAAACTTTTTATCTGCCAGAGCTGAGGCCAGGAGCAGAGCCATGTCTCCAGGAGGGGAGGGGGACATGGAGAGGGATAAGGGGGCCGAGGCTGGGGGCAGGTGCGGGGCCAGTAGCAGAGCCCTGTGTGTGGGACTGGCAGCTGGAACCCTGCATGTGTGGCTGGGAGCAGGGCCAGTAGCTGGGACACCATGTGCACAGCCGGCAGCCGGGACCCTGCATAAAATCTGGGGGTGCTGCAGCACCGCCCATACTCCTACTTCCCGCACATATGTGCGGGGGCCACTTGGAGCTCCAGGGTCCCCTCTGCCACCTGCAGCTGTCAGGAGCTGCGGGAGTACCCCACAGCTCCCAGCCACCATGGGCTGACGTCACGGAAGTCACCGGAAGTCACAGATTCCCTGTGACTTCGTTGACCTCTATGAAAAAATCAGCCTTAATCATAAGGGATCCCATTGGAGTGGGAGCTAGATGCCAACATCCCTTTGGTGCCTTTGAAAATCCCATCCAAAGGTTTAAAGTAGAAAACTTGAAAAAATCCATATGAGATAGATAGATAGATAGATAGATAGATAGATGTGTATGGGGACAGAGGGACAGATAGATAGATGGGTGTGTATGGGGACAGATAGATTAGATGGGTGTGTGTGAGGACAGGTGGACAGATAGACAGGTATGTATGGGGATAGATAGATGGGTGTGGGGGGGGACAGATGGACAGATGTGTGTGTGGGGACAGATGGGCGTGTGGGGGGACAGATGGACAGATGGGTGTGCGTGGGGACAGATGGACAGATGGGAGTATATGGGGACAGATGGGTGTGGGGGGGACAGATGGACAGATGGGTGTGTGTGGGGACAGATGGACAGATGGGAGTGTATGGGGACAGATGGGTGAGGGGGACAGATGGACAGATGGGTGTGTGTGGGCACAGATGGGTGTGGGGGGGGACAGATGGGTGTGTGGGGGACAGATGGACAGATGAGTGTGCGTGGGGACAGACGGGTGTGGGGGGGGACAGATGGACAGATGGGTGTGTGGGGGGACAGATGGACAGATGGGTGTGTGTGGGCACAGATGGGTTTGTATGGGGACAGATGGACAGATTTGTGTGGAGGGGGACAGAGGGGTGTGTATAGGGATAGATGGACAGATAGATAGATGGGTGTCTCTGGGGTTAGACAGAGACAATGACAGCACATCTCACCTATTACTCTCAGTTCACTCCCACACGTGCGTATCCGTCCCAGATCATGAGCCAGGCTCTTATTTTCACACAAGTAAATGCCGTTGTCTTCAGGCTGAATTTTGCTGAAGATGATCATTACAAATGACACATTCCTCTCCTCATACACCCTCGGGCCATTCACATCTATCACCTGGGGGGTTTTGTCCTGTCCAGTCATTTTGTACCACTGCACGTCATCTGAGTTGCGGGAGTGGCAGATGAAGTGAACTTGGGTGTTCTTCTTGGCAGCGATGTAACGAGGGTGCTGCCGGAAGTTTGAACAGCACATATCTGAGGAGGAGACAAAACCAGGCCAGGAAGGTAAATTGATAACAGTGCATCTTATTAGCTCCTCCAGTTCTTCCCTGTGATGCCTGTGGGCTAATAGGGATCATCCCAGGGCTACTAATGCAGCATGCGTCCTGGCAAATGACTGGCAAACGCTCACCGAATGCAGAAACGTAGGTTGACATAAATTGCAATAAGAAGGATTACAATGCTGTGCATGTGCAAACTGCAGCTTTGCTTCTGTGTGCACCAAGCGCAGCCCCAGCTTCTGGGTGAGCATCAGGCACGGGGCATGTGCCAAAGCTTGTCAGCGCTCATGGAAGTTAGGGCCTTAAACGCTACGCAAGTCAAGATGTGCACAAGGTTCTCACAAGACCACGATGTCACTGCCCCACACCACACATACTGCTGCTATTACACTGCACAGAACCATTACAAAGTTTCAGTGGAAACATTTTTGACCAGTTTTACTTTTAATTATTTAAAGTTTGCACAGCCATTACATTTCTATGAAGTGACGAAGAAATATATTGTGGCAAATTGCCGGTACTGTTCTCTGGGTCTCGCGCTTTCTCTTCTCTGGGGTAGGTTCAGGGCGATATTGCTTGCCTCTGAACCAGTTCTTAATCACTCCCCTAGTGTCCTTGGAGGAGGGGAGTGGAGAGGGAGGGACCT
>NC_133789.1:15442401-15454237 GCF_003597395.2 Chelonoidis abingdonii
TAGCTCGTCTCAACCTCTGTACTGAGTTTAGCACTGCCCAAGCTGGCTTACAGAAGATTTGATGTGACTGGAGGGAGACACGACTGGACTTTTCCCAAGGTCGTTGACCCCAAACCAGCTGCTGGGGAGGGCGATACCGCACTGCTAAACTAACTAGAAGACTTCACCTGGTGCCAGGCAGCCCTTATGGACTGGCACTGCCACAAATGCAAATCAATAACAGTGTTAGAATAAAAGTGCTAATTGAGGGATAAAATTCATAGACCAGTGTTTCTATAGCTCCATCTCCTCCGAGAAAAGAAATGCTGCAGTCCCAGTCAGCCTGGGATTGGCCTTGGGCGCCAGAGTAACACCTGCAAAAGATTGCATAGGTGCTCATGAGACAGGAATGCCTAGGAGGCGAGATATTCCTGGCCCCATGTCTTAGCGCTCATTGATAGTTCTCTTCATAAGGGTAAAAACACAGTTTCATATTTCTACATACTTGGAAGTTCGCGAATAGTGGTGACTATATTGTGAACCAAGGAACCTTAAAGTAGCTCAGTGGTCCTCCTACTGTTATATGAGAACACACTGCATATCACTGGCGAAGGGGCACGAGGCTTCTATGTATTTTTGCGCAGCCGCCCACGCGATGGCAGTAGTGGCTTTCTGGCAGCACACCTGTGGAGGTCCACCCAGTTACCGCCTGCGTTCGGCCGTTACCACCGGACTGAATTGCCGCTGAAGCCGTGTTGCGACCGGCAGGTACCTCCGTTACACATGCTTGAGCAAACCTGTACTCTTCTCTCAGGCAACCGGACCACACCACGCCGCCCGCCGCTTGTCCGTACCCAAGGCGCGACGCTTTGGTGCCTGGAAGCCGCCCCTGCATATAGAACTGAGAGAACTGAAAGCTAAGGACTAATTTGACAAATAATATACGTTTAATCCTTTATGGTGTCTTTTGCGTTTTGATATCTTGTTTAAGCTGAAGCTTTAAGCTATAGATATGCTAGAGTGCATAGTGAAGATACACAAGGTGCTAGCGGAATAGAGGCCCGGATTTTGTTCTCTCTATCGTGACCTTGCTCGCAGTTATAACAATACATTATGCCTGGTTGATTTTCTGTCTTTTCCAAATTATTTGGTCTGTTTTATAATTTTATGATAAGGCAGGGGTATTAACTTTGGAAGGTGATAAAAAGTTCAAATGAACTAAGAATTAGCAACTTGAACTGCTTGCTTGAGAGGAAAAAAGCGTCCTGTAGTGTTACAAATGAGTAGTTGGTTATTCATGATTTTCTGAACAAGTCTGAATTTAAATGTCTATCTTATAAGGGAATAATGAATACATCTAATTTTGGGCTATCCCAATACTTGTGGTATCAATGTAACTACAGATATTTAGTATTCTAACTTGTTTAAAAATTCCTATGGACTGACTTTCAGTACATAGCACAGTTATGGAATTCATTGTTGATACAGCATGGCCACGAGGCAGCCATAAGGAGTGTTAGCAGTGCGGGCCTTAATTCCCTGCCCAAGGCAGGAAGGTTTGCTTTAAGATTAACTAGAACAGCTTGTGGCCACTTAGAGCACCGACTTCTCTCAAGTTAACGAGCCACTAGCTCTCGACTCTCTACTAGAGCTGCAATCCAGTTAAGGCGCAACAACCTGACTTCCAAATTTGATAGAAGCACCTGACCTTCAGTTCAGGAGCACCTGACTCCAGTCATGGGATATAAGCCCTGCTTCAGTCAGCGTAGACAAGGGTGGTTAGTTGAAGAGACTAAGTTGGATTGGATCAGAGTGCAGATTGCAGAAGAGAAGAGTTTGTCAAGAGAAATAGAAGGTTTGGGAGTGAGGCTGCGGTTGATTGGGAGCCCAACAGAAACCCTAGGTAAGGGGCACAGGCTTGTATAAGAGAGAGGCGAGAAGCCCTTCACCAAGGCTTTAAGACGCGGTTTATGTAGAGGAGTACAGTAACCCAGGGGAAGCAAGAAACGCTTAGTCAAGTGGTTCGACCACCAACCCAGGGCCCTGGGTTTGGACCTGGAGTATGAGGCAGGGCCCAGGTCCCTCCCTTCTCCACTCCCCTCCTTTTCCATAGCGATTACTTAGGTGAGTTCGATTATAGAAGTCTGGATTCAGAGTGTCGACAGCATATCGCCTCCTCCTGCGGGCTAACCTACCCCCAAGAGAACTTGGAGTATAAGGCCATTCTGGAGACAGCATTACGGATGATTCGCCAGAGTAACATCAGTACCGGCAATTTGCCCACACGTGTGCTTCCCTCGCCCCTGCAAGAGGTTGTCACGACAAGGTGGTGGATCCTGCGCTCTTATTGCATGGTGACAATAGCCAGGGAGGAGACATAAGCGCCACCACCACCCTTTAAGTAATGGACGTACGTGGTCAAGGCCCTTAGTAATACATGCCACCGCGTGCCCTCCTCCAAGCAGGAGGGCTCTACCAGGGTCCAAGAGGACCAAAAATCAGCTCGCGTCCCCAACAAGAGGCGACCTAGATTGCTAGCAAGAGACATAGGATCCAGCTGCCCTGTCTGAAGTCAGGACTGTACAATACAACGTAAGACCGAGCCCTGCTGAGAAGAAATCACTCCCCCTATATTCCAGATGAAGACCCTTATGAACCAGAATCACTTGTATACGGGTGAAGGGACCCGGACAATTCTCCAGGGTGTCTGTTCCCCATTTAGTCTTTATCAACTTATAAATAGCTATCCAGCGATGATGTAATATGGAACATACCTAGCTGGCTTTTGAATGGCAGAACAGTCCGACTGCGGTAAGACTCGAGGCCTATAGTGGCCCCATGGGTCTGAAAGGAAACAATGGTTCTGGAATTATTCCTTCTCCCTTATTCCTACTCGCTCGCTGGGAAGCCCAGTAAGGTTCTTTAATTACAGATATGTCTGCAAGAGCTGCAGTCAAGACTTTTCCCTGCTAAAGAGCAGAGGATCCTTGATGCTCATTGTCTTGTTCGGCTCCTTGGTAGTCCAAACCACACAATGATTCATAATCAAATACAATATCCCCTGGCAAATCTATTTCTCTAACGTCTTATTCTGCCCCCTCTACGTAATGTATTTTTGCAGTGACCAACTGAACCATTTATTTCAGCTGGCGACTACGAGCCCAGAGGATTCCATGTTAAGATAGGCTGGAGTGATAGGAAATTCCACAGCTGAGTGAACGGATTGACTACCCTAAGGCCGAGTAATCGCATTGTGTCTTGTTTGACTTGATCCACCTTGACCCAGGTAACAGAATGGCTGCAGTTGCTCCTTAAGCCCATAGCTCTGAGCTGAGACGACTGCATGGAATTATCTAGTTTTAACACCACAGGGTAACATAAATAAATTTTGGCATTCTTCGAGAAGTGATATTCAAAGCCAGCTGTTCTAGTTAATCTAAAGCAAACCTTCCTCCCTTGGCAGGGAATAAGGCCCCCTGCTAACACTCTTATGCTGCCCTCTGGCCATGCTGTATCACAATATCCATTCTGTGCTTATTCTGAAGTCAGTCATAGGAATTTTTAACAGTTAAATACTAAATATCTGAGTTACATATACACAGTATTGCATTTGTATTCAATTATTCCTTATAAGTAGCATTTAATTCAGCTGCTTCAGAAAATCATGAATAACCACTACTCATTTGTAACACTCAAGGACGCTTTTCCTCTCTAGAGCAAGCAGCTCACAGTTGCTAATTTAGTTATTTGATTTTATCACTTCCCAAGTTATTTCTGCCTTTCATAATTATAAAACAACAAATAATTTGGAAAAGACAGAAAATCAAGCAGCTAAATTAGTAACTGCGAGCAGTTTACGTTAGAGAGGAAAACCCTCTATTCCTAGCACCTGTGGTATCTCACAGCACACTAGCAACAGAGCAAAGCTTCAGCCTTAAACAGTATCAAACGAAAAGCACCATAGTGTTAACGTTTATTGTCAATAGTCTTAGCTCAGTTCTCCAGCATGCAGGGGCGGCTCCAGGCACCAAGCGCGTGCCTGGGGTGGAAAGCGGCGGGCGGTGGTGTGCCGGTTGCCTTGAGGGCGGCAGTCAGGTTGCCTTCAGCGGCATGTTTACGGGAGGTCCGCCGGTCCCACGGCTTCAGCGGCAATTCAGTGGTGGGTACGCCGAAGGCGCGGTACTGGTGGACCTCCCACAGGTGTGCTGCCGAAAGCCACCTGACTGCCATGCGTGGGGTGGCAAAATACATAGAGCCGCCCCTGCCAGTATGCAGTGTGTCTCATTACAGTGAGGGGCACTGAGCTACTTTAAGGTTCCTTTGGTTCAAAATACCACCATCGCGAACCCAAGTCATTGAAATGTGCACTGTGTTTCCCTTTGATGAACCATCAATGGCGCTAAGACAATTGGTCAGATCTCGCTCCCAGCATTCCTGTCTCATGAGCAGCTCTGCATCTTTTGCAGGTGTTTTGGTCCCCAAGGCCAATTCCCAGGCTGACTGGGACTGCAGCATTTCTTTTCTCGGAGGAGAGGAGCTATAGGAAACACTGGTCTATGAATTGACCCTAGCACTTTTATTCTAATCACTGTTATTGATTTGCATTGTGGCAGTGCCCAGTCATAGGGCTGCCTGGCACCAGGTGAGTCTCTAGTTGTTACAGTACGTATCTGCCCTCCCCAGCCAGGCTGGTTCTGGGGTCAACACCTTGGGAAAAGTCCAGTCGTGTCTCCCTTCCCAGTCACATAACAGACCTCCTGTAGCCAGCTTGGGCAGTGCTACTGTACAGATGAGACTCTACCTCTGCCTGTGTAACTCAAGTGGCCGGTAGTTACACAGCTCCTCTCACTGTGTTTTATTGTAGCACCTAGAAGCCCCAGTCATGGCCCTGCTGGGCACTGCACAAACCCAGAGTAAATCACTAATAGATCTTAGCCTCCCAGCACCCCTGAGCGGGGACTCTGATCCCCATTTTACAGAGGGGCAGCTCAGGTGCAATGCAAGTCAAGTGAGGAGGCCGTTGGCTGATATGGGAACTGAAGGGAGATTTTCTGTACCCCAGTCTGCTAGACCATTTGCCCCTCCCAACTCTGCATCCAGAGAGCCAGACAGCCCAGGGTGTGTTGTCCTCCATGCTGCTCTGTGTGCATGTCCCCCGGGCACTCTGGGAGAGCTGCCCTGACTTTCCCAGCATGCGCTGGTACAAACACTGTTCAGCAGCATGGTAGATGTAGACACATGAATGCGGCTGTGTTATCAGTTGTCTGCATGGGAAGGTTGCACTGATTTAAGATAAGGAGTGAATTTAAACCAATTAAGTAAAACCAATGCAACCCCCTGTGTAGACATCCTTATTTTAGTACAGCAGCTTTTTTCAGCTTAGCTTAAGTCTATGAAGAACAGGTTTAAGCTAAAGCAAAATAAGCCATTCCCTTAAATTGAAATAAGAGCATCCTCACAGGGGGTTGCATTGATTTAATTAAATTGGATTAAGAACAGATTTAAGTTAAATAGTTGCAACTTTCCCATGTAAACAAGGTCTCAGAGCAAAACCAGTTCAGATACAAATGTCTTCTGTGGTTCCCCTCCTCTGAGGAAATCGCAAATTCTGTAGCCAAAGTCCACATGTGACCAACAAGTGGAGCTGAAGGGACTGAAATATGAGGGGAAAAATGCAAATTTTACAGAGGCTGGGAATTGCTTTCACATTACTCGGGCTATTCGAAAAGGAACATATTGATTATAAATTGTTAATAGAGAAATGAGTAGTGGTTTGGGTTATAAGTTTTTGCAACGGTTTAAGCATTAAATATATTTAAGAATGAAATAGGTAATTTACCATAATGGGAAAGAGATAGGCAGTAGCTAGGAACCTCAGCTAACTCATCCTCTTAAAATATTTCTAGGAGTAGTTTCCATGTAGTGTTATAGGAGTCATTTGGGGTATTTTAAAATCACTTTCTATCATTACTAATTCTATTTGATTAGCTGCTTTTCTGTTTTGTACTTTGCAGCATACCATTTCATCTTTTTCACTGGACTGCATCTATGTAATTACTCTGTTGCAGAACAGAGTAAAAGAGATCCAGGTAATGACAAATCTCTCCAGCCCCTAAGCTCTGAGGGTCAGACCCTCAGCTGGTGTAAAGCAGCACTCCAATGGAAGATCTGGCCCTCAGGGTCTACCAGGTGGCTGCAGCTGGGGACTACAGATTGGAGCCACCAGCTGAGTTTCAGCTTTAGAGGATTTTCGTTTTCTCTTAACCTTGCAGTATTTTCAGTGAGGGAGGAGGCACCTGAGAGGTGCACTAGGCAAAACACAAGCATCACAAAGGAGAGGATTCACTGTATTATACAGCCATACTGACCTGACTTCCGCAGGGTGGTGTTTCCTGAGGCTGAGATCTCACCTGAAAGACAGGAGAAGAACAGAAAAAGCAGCTCAGGGTTAGGGTTAGTGCCCATACAAGTCCCTGGCATTTGGAGGCTCAAGGTGCTATGGGAGCCAGGGGCCTGACTCTCCTAGACATTCTGGCTCTAACCTTCCTCCACGGCAGCAGGCAGCATGGGTTGGAGGATGTGTCTGGGGCTGAGGGTCAAGTGGGCTCCAATACTGACTCACTGGGTGGCTTTGGGGTGGGGGAAGGGGACAGTCGTTGCTCACCTATCTTCGGTGGGTGCCCTGAGCATTAACTATCTAATGCCTGTGAGCACACACCACACTGAGCAACCATGGCCCCGGGGCAGGGCTGCTCCAGTCCTCTGTCACAGGGCTGAGACTCAGGGCAGGAGGCAGCCTGGGCCAGTGGTTAGAGTGCTACCCAGGCCTGGGGCTTGAGTCAGCTCAGGACTGCACCATGCTGGGGTTGATACACGCCGGCTAGCGTGGTGGTTTAGCCGCTAGCCTGGGCCTTTGGAGCCTGGGGGCCGTCTCTTGCTCTGCTACAGACCATGTGAACTTGGCCCTTGGTTCCCCAGCTGTAAACCAGGGCCGAGGGGCAGGGCTGACGATAAAGCCTTTAGCATGTGAGCCCAGCTAAGCACCCCACCTCACGAGCTGCTCTAGGGTCCGGCCCCAGCATTACAAAAACCAACTTTAACAGACTTGTCAAGAGAAGTGGAGCCCATAGGCCAGGAATTGTCTGGTCTCCCTGCTGTGACCCTCAACCCCAGGGCTGCCTGGTGGGGGGGGGGAG
Organism: Chelonoidis abingdonii; assembly: GCF_003597395.2. Classification (NCBI taxonomy): domain Eukaryota; kingdom Metazoa; phylum Chordata; order Testudines; family Testudinidae; genus Chelonoidis; species Chelonoidis abingdonii. Next base: position 15,449,577 of record NC_133789.1, read on the forward strand.
GGGGACAAGTGGGACAATTTTCCCCAGGTCCCAGGCCCCACAGGGGCCCCCATGAGAATATAGTATTCTATAGTATTGCAACTTTTTTTTTATGAAAGGGGCCCCCGAAATTGCTTTGCCCCAGGCCCCCTCAATCCTCCGGGCAGCCCTGCTCACCCCACACCCCTCATATGTCTTAGGGCCTGCTATATGGGGCCACTCACAGAGTTAATCCAAATTAACTTCTACAGTGAATTAGTTAAACTGTATTTAAACCCTGTGTGAACACTCTGATTAGGAATTAAAGTGGCCTGAATTCGGTTTAGCTTAATTGACTTGGAAGTACAGACTTGTTTCTTTGGGGCCCAGCCCAAGTCTTTCTATTGGGTATGCAAAGTGCTAATGCATTGTGTAAATAAACCATGAACATGGCTGTGTCCCCCAAGAGGGCTGGTGCAGGACTGGAACGCAGGGTATGGCTGCACTGCGATAAAAGACCCACAGCACGGCTGCGGCTGCCCCATGTCAGCTGACTCGGGCTCATGGGGCTCTGACTGCGGGACTAGAAAATGCAGCGTAGGAGTCTGGGCTCCAGCCCTAGCTGGAATGTCTACACTGTTATTTTTAGCCCCACAGCCCCAGCCCGAATCAACTGCCCTGGACTCGGAGCCACGGGTTTTTATCACTGTGTAGACACACCCTTAGACTCTAAGCAGCAATTGTGCCCCTACATCAGCAACCCCCAAAGTAGCCCGCAACTCTGGTCCCTAGCCGGACACCTCCGCCCTGCAATCTGAGCTACCCAGCCCCAACCCAGCATCTCCCCTGACATCCTGCAGCGGCTGCACCACTTCCCCAGTGGGGCAGATGGGCAGGAAGCACTGTTCTGTTTACAGAGTCGCTCCAGTGCACAGCTCGCTCCTTTGCTGTATCTATGAAAATTGATCTGGGTGGTCAGGTGCAATCTGACATGTAGCTTTACTCCGTGGTTGTCTGCCAGCTCCTCGCCCATTTCGGCTGTGGTAATAACAGTTCAGAGTAATGGTTTAATCATAGAAAGTGAATGTTGACACTCTATAGCTGTGCCCCTGCTGTTCACCTTGTTTGTGAAAGTTTGTACAAGCGGACGCCTCTGTGTATTAATGTTCCCGAACCACCTGTCATCTCCTTCTTCCATGGGAAGAGAGGGGCTTCCAGTTAATCTAAGCACCAGCTGCCCAGGGCTCATGCACTGCTACTCCAGTCACATTGGACAGCAAGTTGTAGCTGCCCAGCATTTCTCCTTTACCAGCACAGCTCTGGAGGGGCTCCAGCTACATGAACAAGGGAGATGTTACACCGCCTACTTAGCAAGCTTCCCAAGAAACACTTGGCAGGGTCTCACTTCTCCTACCTGGTTCCCCATCACCGCAGCATCTGAATAGCCCCCAAGCTTTGGTGGCTCTAGCCTCCACCTTGGGAAGCAGGCCAGGGCGCCAGAGCCCTTGTTCAGAACACACAAAGACAGGACATAACTTGGCCAAGGAATGCAGGATGCCTGTAGCACAGCAGGGAATTGAAGCTGGGTCTCACACATCCTAAGCCAGGGACCTAAACTTGGCACCAGTCGTCTCTCGTGGGTTAGAACTGCATAGTCCAACAGTGAAAACGCCACTGTCGCCTTAGTAAGCAAAGGGCTGAACCAAGCAGAGCCTGGACATGCCAAGGGCATCACCTAGGCTAGTGATTTGCTTTCCCTGGGGTCCCACCATGCTGGGAAGCCCTGAGGCCAGAGTTCCTGCCTTGCTGCGTATGCAGTGAACGCCAGGCCCTGCCTTCCTGGAAAAAGTTTACTGTGTGCAAATGGATGCTGAAATGATTTGAAAGATGGAAGGCCTTTGGGTTGAAAAGCTTAGAAACAAGTTAGTGACATTTGAGATCCTGTTTCCAGGTGAAGTTCTTTAGCATTCCAATCCAGGACCAGGTGCAATGGGAGAGCTTTCAATACTCTGTTGGCAGAATCTGCATTTAGGAGCAATTCCCATAAAGAGTTAATGCTGACTACACCAGCAATAGCCCCAGTAAGATTAAAGAACTGTGAAAACCCTACCTGAGATCAGGACTAACAGGCAGAGCTGCATGCGGAGAGCTGCCAGACTCTTGCAGAGGGAAGCCATTTCTGAGATCAAATGGTCGGAAAACATCAACACTCTGGCCTTGTGCCACAGCTACAGAAACGCTGCTAACTCTCCAACTAGCTTCTTCTTTAGTGCTAAAAATTACAATGCTTTAGCGAAGCAAGACAGGACTTTCCTGTCGATGTAAATCAGGCCCTGCCGGGACAGTCCCAGGGGCTTGGTTTAGCACAGACTCAGATATGGGCTGTGGCTATGCAGTTGAGTGCATCTTCTCCACCCCTGGGTCAGATGCAGAGATGTGTCAGCAGGAGCAAGGGAATGTAAATTAGTCTTCCTTCGGGTCACGCTACACCAGAGTTGGAGGTGTGATTTCCAGCTCAAGGAGCCTGGCCCACACTAGCTTTGACCGTGCTAACGTACTAACTGCAGTGTATTCATGGTGGTGGGAGCAACAGGAGGGCTCATCTGGGACTCAGGGCAGCCAGCCCCTCCTGCCGCTATGCTACACATCTGTGTTTAGATGCCACCTTGATCAGAGCTAGCGTGGGTATGTCTCCTCCAGCTGGGACAGACACCTTCCCGCCTCAGTGCGGACAGACCCTTGCACACCCACAAAGGTGTAAGTGACGCTAATGAATCCTCCTTAGCCCAGATCCTCCTGCAGGCAACAGCATGAGTCTGGATTCATTGAGTCACCTCCCACAGCACTGGGCAGGCACTTCCCTCGCCAGCTTCGCGTGTTTCAGACAGACTCGTGGCATTTCTGCCTGGCCTTTGCAGGGGTGTGAGGAAAGCCCCAACTAAACCCACCAGCGCTGGCTGGGATGGAAGCCAGCATTTGGCTGCTGTTATTGCTGCTTCCCCCCAGTTCTTGTGCCCCCTGCTTTTGCCCTGTGGTGTACAGTGATTGCTCAGTGCTTGCCTGAGGTCTGCTTTGTTCTGGGTCCAGTTCCAATTGGCTGTGCATAACAAGAGCTTATCATCACCCTGGCCAGACCTCCTGTCTGGGAAGCTCAGCCGTTAAAGACACAGCTCCACCCCGCCATCCCAATGCCACAGGCTTTCCCTGCATTGATGCAGTGCTGATGGAATGCAGGGGGCAGGGCAATCTCAGAATCTACGGCTCTCTTCCCCACTGCCGCCAAAGGTGCTGGCAGTCAGATCCCACCCAGTGTGTACGGTGACGTGTCGTTTTCTGCAGCAGCTGGAGGAGTCATTTGGTGTTTGTTCTAATTGCTGCTGGGTCGTCCGGTTAGGCCAGCGCAGTGTATGACCCGTGCCCACTCCATGTGGGGCTCTGGCCCCTGTAGTGGTAACTGGGGCATACAAGTCTTGAGGAGCCTGCTGCAGCTTTAGCTAACAGAGTGGGGCTTTTAGCGCAAGCAATAGAGGCTCAAGGCCCCACGTTCTCTGCCTGCTGCCGACAGTCCCCCAGGAGTGTGGTGTTACACGTGGTGACTGAAGGATTGAAGCCTCTCAACCCCTCTGCACAACCCTTGGGCAGAGTGCCCCGGCCGGGGTGGCTTACGGCAGCACCACCATTCAGTTGCAGTGCATGGGCAATATTTAAACATGGCTCATATAAAAATGTGATACCCCAATGGCCAAGGTGGGGGCAATGCTGGAGTTAAAAAATTTCCAGTCCCACCTGGCCTTGCAGCATCCTGCCTGGTAAACCACTGATCAGCTGGGAGCTGGGGCTGCACAGGGAGCCAGCTGCCCTGGGAACTGGGGACACTTGAAGCCCTGAGAACCTGTAGGAGGGTGCTGGTGCAAAGGCACCTAATTAGCCCCTGCTCAGCCAGCCCTAATCAGGGGGAATAGATTGGGACTGAGGAGAAGCCTGGTGCCTGGCCTTTAGAACTGGCTGCACCTGTGGGCCTGAGGATTCAAGGGCTCTAAAGGAAGGGGGAATGGCCAGGGGGAAGGTCAGTCTCCAGGCTGAGGGCAGACTCTGTGTGGAAAAGGAGACTGTAAGGCCTGCAAGTGGTATATAGTATATCACTAGTGGTGGGAGAACCTGGTGTAAATAAAGCCATGGGTGCTGAAGAACTAGAGGCCTCTCTGAGCTTTATTGGGGCAGCCAGTGGGCCCCAGGAAGAGGGGTGGGCAGAGGACCTTGTTATAGAGCCCCAGATTGACTAGGCTGCTGGGAGCCTGGAAGCCCACCACGAAGGCTGCCAAGGAGTTGGGGAGATGGCTGAGCTGGCAGGAAAGCTGCCTGCTTTCCACTGACATTTCATGGGAATCCACACGTTCCCACAGAATGCTTGGAGGCTGGTGAATTGATATTTTCCAAGGGAAGAATGTTCCACGGGAAAACCTCCACCCAGCTGTAGCCATGCGCCATCTCTGACGGGTGTCCACTGTGCCGTGCCGCTGCATGTGGGTGTGAAATACTGTAGAACTGATAAATAAAATTGTTTTTAATTGTTCACTTTATTAATGTAACTTCTGTTCACCATTCACTACACTTGCCTGCATTGTAACTTCTGTTCACTGTTTGCCATATTGTAATTCAAACCCCATTTTAAAACGCTCACTCCATTTTGTAAAAGCTTCCTC
>NC_133789.1:15457865-15482553 GCF_003597395.2 Chelonoidis abingdonii
CTGCAATTGACGGGTGATCAATCCAAACCCAAAGGCAGCGTGACACAGCAAGACCTATAGACTTTGAATTCAAACTAAAAGCCTGTAAAAAAGAAAGGTAAGATAAGAGACTTTGGGTAACATTCTGCTGCCAACATGGAGCCAGCCACCTGCTGAGTAATTTAACAACAGCAAAATGAAGCAACTCCCATAAACTAACATAGGGAAAAATCCCTATAAAGCTGGACTCTGAAGATTAAGGACTTTGAGTCTATGGTTCTGCTGCCAGCCTCCAGGATCATCAGGTGCACCTGACCCGGACTCGGCTCCACTCTTGTGTACAGAGCACCTGGCCAGTATTCTGCCACAAGCAACTTTAGGCTGGTAACTAGAATATCTACACAAAACTTGTATAAATAATTGTGTAAATGGATATATATATAATCATAGGAATAAGTAACCAAACAACATTGTTTGCTGTTATCTTTTATTTTATTATGGTATTTACAATAAATGTGACAAGTGTCTTGTCCCCTTTAAGATCCTGCTAGTTTTTATTGGTATAACAATATATGCAGGAATCTCTGATATCCTGCAGAGTCCACCTGTCTCTAATCCACCAGAACCTTCTGGGAAAGGCCTGGAGCGCTTCAGAGGTGAGCCGAATATGGCCTAATAGAAATGAAAGAGGGGTCTCTGGAAATAACCCTGAAATGCTTCTTTCTTTTCATCAGGTAACACAGCCGCCTTGGGGGGATGGCAGCACTCAGCCGGGTTCAACAGAGCTCTGGTCTCTCTGGACAAATAACTAAACCAGCCCCACTCAGAAACCTGGGGCAATTAAGCAGACTCTCTAAGGGTAGTCTTGATAGGCAGAATTTCCTCACTTGCAAGTTCTCTGGGACTGTGAGCAGACAAGGAAATCTGGACAAGGGGAAAGGGAACAGTCATGAACTTGGGAAAACACACCAACAGAACGTGCATGCAAAAAAAGAGTGAAATAGAATCATAGAATGATAGAATATCAGGGCTGGAAGGGACCTCAAGAGGTCATCTAGTCCCACCCCCTGCTCAAAGCAGGATCAATCCCCAACTAAATCATCCCAGCCAGGGCTTTGTCAAGCCTGACCTTAAAAATCTCAAAGGAAGGAGATTCCACCACCTCCCTAGGTATCCCATTCCAGTGCTTCACCACCCTCCTACGGAAAAAGTTTTTCCTAATATCCAACCTAAACAACCTCCCACTGCAACTTGAAACTATTACTCCGGTTCTGTCATCTGCTGCCACTCGAAACAGGTTCTAGATCAGCTGGTCCCAATCTTTTCGTACGTGGCCAGGCACCAGACGAAGGACCGTGGGGCGGTCGAGCATCCACTGAAATGCCATTGGCGGTCAAGCGATGTCAGTGAGAGGCGGCATTTCGCCATGATGCGCAACTGCGGGCCAGGATGCGGGCGCATTTAAGACCGCATTGGGGACCCCTGGTCTAGATCCATCCTCTTTGGAACCTCTTTCAGGTATTTGAAAGCAGCTATCAAATCCCCCCTCATTCTTCTCTTCTTGCAGACTAAACAATCCCAGTTCCTCAGCCTCTCCTCATAAGTCATCGTGCTACAGCCCCCCTAATCATTTTTTGTTGCCCTCCGCTGGACTCTTTCCAATTTTTCCACATCCTTCTTGTAGTGTGGGCCCAAAACTGGACACAGTACTCCAGATGAGGCCTTGCACCAATGTCGAATAGAGGGGAATGATCACGTCCCTTGATCTGCTGGCAATGCCCTACTTATACAGCCCAAAAATGCTGTTAGCCTTCTTGGCACCAAGGGCACACTGTTGACTCATATCCAGCTTCTTGTCCACTGTAACCCTAGGTCCTTTCTGCAGAACTGCTGCTGCCATATTCGGTCCCTAGTCTGTAGCAGTGCATGGATTCTTCCGTGTCCTAATGCAGGACTCTGCACTTGTCCTGATTGAACTCATCAGATTTCTTTTGGCCCAATCCTTCTAATTTGTCTAGGTCCCTCTGTAGTTTTCTATCCCTACCCTCCAGCGTATCTTACCACTCCTCCCAGTTTAGTGTCATCTGCAAACTTGCTGAGGGTGCAATCCACGCCATCCTCCAGATCATTAATTAATGAAGATATTGAACAAAATCGGCCCCAAGACCGACCCTTGGGGCACTCCACTTGATACTGGCTGCCAACTAGACATGGAGCCATTGATCACTACCCATTGAGCCTAACGATCTAGCCAGCTTTCTATCCACCTTATAGTCCATTCATCCACTCCATACTTCTTTAACTTGCCAGCAAGAATACTGTGGGAGACTGTATCAAAAGCTTTGCTAAAGTCAAGAAATAACACGTCCACTGCTTTCCCATAATCCACAGAGCCAGTTATCTTGTCATAGAAGACAATTAGGTTAGTTAGGCATGACTTGCCCTTGGTGAATCCATGCTGACTGTTCTGGATCACTTTCCTCTCCTCTAAGTGCTTCAGAATTGATTCCTTTTCCAGGGACTGAGGTGAGGCTGACTGGCCTGAGGTTCTCCAGATTCTTCTTCTTCCGATCTCCATGAGTTTTTCAAAGATAATGGCCAATGGCTCTGTAATCACATCTGCTAACCCCTTTAGCCCCCTCAGATGCAGCACATCCGGCCCCATGGACTTGTGCATGTCCAGCTTTTCTAAATAGTCCCGAACCACTTCTTTCTCCACAGAGGGCTGGTCACCTCCTCCCCATGCTTGCCATGCTGCCCAATGCAGCAGTCTGGGAGATGACCTTGTTTGTGAAGACAGAGGCAAAAAAAGCATTGAGTACATTAGCTTTTTCCACATCCTCTGTCACTAGGTTTGCCTCCTTCATTCAGTAAATACCCTTCCCCTTTCCAGTAACTTGAGCAGTAGTCTGTCTAACTGCCTTCCCACCTGCTGACAAGAATATCCCCCAGCTGACTGTCCTTCAGCTGCACCACTTCACCCACCCACTGCACCACTCACACCTGGGATCAGGAAATAGATTTGCATATGGATACTGCTATCTTCACTCCTGAGGGGACTTCTTGTCTGGAGACATCATCACCTAATCCATCTTTGTAGCTCAGACTTATTAAGGTGCTAGCTCCGGGTAATTCTACAGCTGTCTGTTGTATCATCTCTCATAAGAAAGTTTTCAGCCTACCTTTTCTGTCACAGTGAAGTCCCCACAGAAGACCCAAAAAGCACTTGTGATTCTTGAGGAGAGTTTCCACTCTTAGTAACAAGCTTTTCATTATAATACAAAAACTCTTTTGGGGAGGGTCTTTGTTTGGAGCCCACTACCCCCCAACATCCAAGTTCAAGTCTAGTTATGGTGACTTTTTGAGTGTCACTAGAGGAATTGTGGGTAGGTAGTTTATGCAAATGAAGTTCTCTATGGCAGCACATTTCCTTCTTCACCAATAGAGGGAGTAGTGAGCTCTTTCCTGTCCAGAGTTCCTGGCCACAGGGCTTACGTTATTTAACATTCATATAATGCTAGTTCCTAGGGACCAACTGGTTTTGGGCTCCATTGCACTGGGCAAACATAGAACCAGTGACAATCCCTGCTCCAAAGAGCGTCCAGTCCAAGAGATAAGATTGAACAAACACATAAGATGCGCAAGTGGTCTGGGGCGGAAGAGACAGCATGATAAAAATAAAGGATAGTGCACACTGCCTCGCCGACCGGCGCAGTGCTCCCAGGTGTCTCTGAATGATTGTAATTAGTCTGTGCAACCAAACAGAGAATGCTGGCAGCTTGCCTACAGAGGTCACAGATTCTGTAGAAAAGCTCTTATTCTTAGAGCAGTTCTTCAGGGTTTTCCCTGGTTGTTTGGACCTTCCTAGCCCACTTAAATGGCACCCAGGTAATAAGCAAGCCTGGGGTTCTCCCAGCTGTTTACTACAAAAACCAAGAAAGTGTGTTTGTGTCTTCATGGACAGGAACACAGTGTTACCTGCCCTTTAGGTCTCTGACTCCAGGCAGTGTATGCAGATGTGTTCTTTGCTGGGCTATTCCTATTCATCGTGGAGTTGGGTTTCACTTGTGTCCTTTTGGCAGCTCCAATGTGACACAGAGAGAAGGCGAAGGCTGTATCCCAACTCCACTGCATGGTTTGCTCCAGAGCCTGCTGTTCTGAACCTGGATGCCATGGGGGACATGCTGTGCCACTGCAAGAAGAAAACAATTCACCGAGATCTGTTTATCAGGAGGCTCCCTGGTCAGCCCTGCCAGTGGCATTATGGGAAGAGACTCCCACCCCATGTGAAGTCGGTTCAGCCCACTCCTGCTCCCATCACGCTGACCCTTTCCCGGCCCAAACATGGATGAACTGGACCAGTAGAGACACTTGTTCTGCCTAGGGTGGTCAGGGGCCTGGGTTTTTGACCAGACAGTCAAGTCAAAAAGGGGACCTGACAGCATCCAGTCAGATCTACTGACTGGACACCCAAAGTCCGATTAGTTCAAGCGGGGGAGGCGCTGGGTCATCACCTGCTTCAGCCCCTACTCAGCTGGGGCTGCCGTCTACCTGCGTCGGGTGGCTGCAGCTTCCAGCCCCGGCTTCGCAGGTGAGTCCCTGACACGGGTGGGGTGGGTGGTAGGGGTAAAGCAGCGAGCGACATGGGGAGAGGAGAAGAGAAGTGGATTAGGATGGGGCCTTAGGGGAAGAGGCAGGGCAGGGCAGGACAGGGGGTTTGGGGGAGTAAATGGGGCAGGAGTGGGAATCCTAGAATATCAGGGCCGTAAGGGAACTCAGGAGGTTCTAGTCCAACCCCCTGCTCAAAGCAGGACCAATCCCCAACTAAATCATCCAGGCCAGGGCCTTGTCAAGCCTGACCTTAAAAACCTCTAAGGAAGGACCCTGGGGGAAGGGGCAAGGCAGGGGAGGTTCCAGCACTCTTACTGTAGTGTCCTGTTTTTAAATATTACCACGTTGGCAACCCTAGCTCTGCCCTGGCCCAGCTGCAGGACTCCCCGCGGAACAGCCCAAACGAGCAGCTGATGAGGATTCAGTGAGTGGGAGACGTCTTGGCTGCTCGCTGCAGGAGATGCGGGGGGCTGCGAGGAGCTGGACGGGGCTGAGAGGGACTTGGCTGCTGGACTTTAGGAGATGGAGGCTCAGGAGTGAATTCCCGGGGGAGTCCCAGGGTCTGGAGGGCTGTGGGGAGGATGGATTAGGGTCTTTGTTACTTGGTACATGTGGGAGAGCTAAGAGGATTTTGGCACCCGAGGGTGGGGGTCAGCAGTTACCATGGGGATCTGTACAGCCATTGAGTCTAAGGCCAGAAGGGTCCATTGGATCGGCACGTCGCCTTCCTGCACAGCAGAGGCCGAGAACCTCTCCTGGGACCCCTGTACTGAGCGCCCCAATGTCCAGATCGGGGAGGCACTGGCTTAGGCGTAGCCTGTACCATCCTTGCCTTTGCTGCGTGCCCAATGCCTGAAACACCCCTGCCCCCCCTGCCAGCTGTGTGCACTTCCCCCAGCTCCCTCCCACAGCCTCTCTGGTGCCCTGGGCTAACCCCTGAGCATGGGCATGGCACGTGGCTCTTAAACCAGCAGCACTTCGTTCCCTTAGAAGGGCAGAACTTAGCCAAGAATGAAAACTGAAATGAGATAAGCCCATGCAGTGTGTGTGTGTGTGTGTGTGTGCGCGCACGTGCACATGGTATGTACTTTCTGGGGCCAGTGTCCATTGTTATAAATACACCCATACAATGTGTGTGTGCACACATGCATGTGCACTCTCTGGGGCCTGTGTGCATTGCTGTAAATACACCCAGGTAGCGTGTGTGTGCACACATGCATGTGCAACCTCTGGGGCCTTCGTGCATTGCTGTAAATACACCCAGGTAGCGTGTGTGTGTGCACACATGCATGTGCAACCTCTGGGGCCTTCGTGCATTGCTGTAAATACACCTAGGCAGCGTGTGTGTGTGTGTGTGTGTGTGCGCGCACGTGCGCACGTGCATGTGCGCCCTCTGGGGCCTGTGTGCATTGCTATAAATAAACCTGTGCAGTGTGTATGCACCTGCAGCATTGCTGTTATGTTTGCTTTGTCTAGTTTGCAATTCCTCTCTAGGAAGCTGCTCAGTAAGAGTCATGAATCTTGTTTCTTTCACCCCAGTCACACAAGGAGGCAGCGGGGAAGCCAAGGGTTAAACCTCAGGGTCCAGAGTCCTCTGTTAGCAGCTTAAAGGTCTCACTATTTATTTTAAAGGAAACGAGGGTGGGAGGGAGGCAGTGAGCAAGAGAGAGTGAAAGGGAAGGGGGGAAGGGGCAGATTTTCAGAAGCTCCCAGCACCCACAGTTGGGGCCAGGTTCCTTAGCACGTTCAGTGACCCCCATGGTGGCACCCAATATGACCCTGTTGGCCTTTGTCCCCTGCTCTTTCCAGGTGCTTTGCCGCTGCCTCACACTGGAACCACAAGATATGACTACATTGCATGGGAGCCCAGGGCTGCGGGACCTGGGCTTGCATGTCCACACTGCACTGCAAACCTGGGTTTACAATTGCAGGTCTCACAGTTGTGCTGATGCGTTCACATTGCACTGTGAACTGCTGCATCCACACTACACGATGACAGGGCTTGGACCTGAGTCACAGCAGAACTTGGGCTCTGACCTCTCCTACCCCAGCAGGGGCCCAGGAGCTGGCTGACCCAAATCAGACTGATTTGTATGTGGACAGAAGTGGGGACTTGGGCTCAAACCTGAGCCAGTCCTGGGCTTAGTGTGCCATGTAGACACACACAGCCTGGTGCTCTGGCCTGCGTTAGGGACTCTGCAGGGTGGGCCCCTTGGCAGCTGTGCACCGTTCTGTGCTGAGCCAGGCCTCCTGGCTGTGTGGAGTGGGGCAGGCAGGCTGGCTGAGGGGTGGCGAGGAGCTACCGCAACTGGAGCTCAAGTATTAGCTATGCAGGGGCGGAGCTGACCTGCTAGTTCGAAGCCCTAAAGAATGAAGCTACTTCTCTAGTCCCCCCGCCCCAAACCCTTTCTCTTTTAAATGGACTTGGCAAATTAAATTACTTTGCTGGGCGGGGGGGCTCCAAGTACCCAAGCTAAGTAGCTCAGAGGGGTGGGTGAATCTCGGGTTAGCAGGGCAGCAAGTGCTGTGTGGTGGATTGGACTCCACGGGGTTAATGGGAATGTTGGCAGCTGATGTGACACAAATCAGAGACGTTTCTAAACAGGATTGAGCATTTCCAGTTTTTATTTTAAGAAATATACAAAGAGAAATTGCTCGAGCTCATTGACTGAAACTCCCTGGTATTCTTCCACCCCTGCCCAACAAATATGGACAAGCAACAGCGGCTGTAAAACATCTTGGTTGCCAGGACCGCACCCCCCTTTCTCCATGGAAGTTCACAAGTAAACACACCTCTCAAGCAGTGACTAGCCCCATCGCCCTGGGCACGCTGACATCACACAGTGCCGCTGATGAGCGGAGAACTTTGTTGCCTGCAGCAAATATGCTCACCCTGCCACCCCAGCGCCCAAGAGGATTTGAACCCTAACCCTCTGCTGCTGGTTTGAGGCAAGTACACTCAGAGGAGGAGCCCACAGGACCAGGGGCAGCAAGTTATATGGGTCTGTGGTGGCCGTGCTCCAAGAATATTCAGAGCACAGGGACCAGCTCTACCAATGTTTGGGGCTGGGTCTCTCCTCCATCCTCACCTGCCTTCCCCTGGAACATCTCCCAGCCCCACCTGCTGCCCCCAGGCGATTTAAAAGGGTCCTGGGGCCCCTGCCACCACCCCTGGCCATGCAGCAGGGCTAAGCGGCCTCCTGCCCACTCTCGCTGCACATGGCACGCCACTCCCGGAAGCAGCCGGCACGTCCCTGCAGCCCCTGGGGGTGGGATGTCTCCGCGCGCTGCCCCTGCCCCAATTCTGCCATTGGAACTGCAGCCAATGGGAGCTGTGGGGGCAGTGCCTGCGGGCAGTGACTCATGCAGACCCCTGGCCCCCCGTGTAGGAGCTGCTGCCAGAGCGGTGTGTGGGTCCCTTTTGGGAGCTGTCCAAGGTAAGCACTGTACCCCCTCATCCCCTGCTGCACCCCAACCCCCTGCCCCAGCCCACAGCCCGCACCCAAACTCCCTCCCAGAGCCTTAGGCATGGGGGTGGGGGGACTTCGAGCATTCTGGGCACCACCAAAAATTACACAAACCTGCAGCTCCTGCTCAGGACTCTGCATTAGGAGAAATCACCCTTTTTCCACTGGAAGAGCCTTTGGGAAAGTTACTGGGAACAATAACCCAGACAAGGCTGGTCAGGAAGAACAATGACTGCTCATTAACAGCAGGTCTCTCTGTGGGCAGCTGGCTCCCAGCCTAGTTGCTGCAGACTGTGGGTGGAATTGCAGCCCTGGTTAAGTCAGTGGCAAAACACTGATTGGCTCCAACAGACAGGGATTTCCCCCTGCTTGGTTCCTGAATCGCAGTCACAACATCCAGCAGGAAGGAGACCCAAGGGGAAGGAAGAACAGTTCTATCAGCACAGAAATCATGCAGGGCCAAATCCCTGCCTGCCTCCAGAGGGGCTTTCTGCTTCTGCTTGGGGGTACCGTGGGACGCAGGCCTGCCTCGTTCCACACCATGATGCCCTGGCAGAGTCACTCTACAGCTGCTACACCAGCAGCCACAGAGCCCTGTGCAGGGGACCTGTGTGCAGGGCCCTTGTGCTCAGTCAATCTTCAGGCTATGTCCCTGGCTCCCCCTGACCTCCCCCAGTCCACCCACCCTGGTGCTCCGGAGGGGCTGGCTCTCCACCACTTCCATCCTCTGCAGCAGCACCATTTCCTTTGCTCTCAGGCTGTGCGTGCCCACGCCAGTGGGGAGGGGATGGCAGGAGTCATGGCTTGAGCCTGCACCAATGGAAGCTTTTGCCATTGGCTTCAGTAAGGGCAAGTTCAAGTGAAACAGCTCCAGCCCAATGTGTGCATAACCTTGAGCCTGAGAGCAGTCCCATTGGAACCCACTGAGCGACTCCCAGGCTTAAAGCTAAGCACGGGCTGGGGCGTGTTTTATGGGAGCAGGGGAATGCACTGAGACCCATGCTGAATGTGCCATGCTGTCCCCATGCTCACTGCCTGCCAGGGAGTTGCTAGGAGCTTGGCCTGAGCTGGGGCTGCAAGATCAGGCCCCTACTTCCACAGGAGTCTGGAAAACAAGTCTCTAGAGAGGGGCCCGGCTGCCCAGGGCTGGCTAGACCCAGGGCCCTTCGTGATGGCCACTGGTGATGCGCAGTGACCCTTTGGCACCTCTGACACTTCATCTGAAAAAGAAACTGAACAGAAGAGCATGACTCCATTAGCCAAAGCTGAGCAGGTTCCAGCTTATGTTACGCAGTGCGACTATTGCTCTAGTTCACAGCGTGATAGTGGATGATGCGGCTCTGAGCAGATCCATGGATTGATCAAGACAAAGGATTCAGAGTCAAAGCTAATCAGTTAGGAAGGCCTGTTTTGAAACTCTGCCCCATCTGTTTCCACAGCAGAAAGTCCAACTCCACACTAAAGAGATGTGATAGAAAAGTCTCCCTGCCCAGTCAGAGGACACTGTGTATGGGAGGAGGAGCTGCCAATAAGATTTAGAAAAGGGAAACAGTATTTCTAAAGTGACTTTTTGCTTTACTATTTTAGGCTTTGCACATATGTTTTGCCCTGATATGTACTATCCTCCCAGAGGACTGTTAATTCATAAGGTGGGAGGAAGGTACTAATCACCAAGAAAGCACAAGGTTTTCCACGAGTAGATATCAATTCTGTAAATGTACCTGATCAAGCAATTCATTATAAATATTCCAGTGCAACCAACTGTTTTATCACCTGATCTGGCTCCACATGGCAGCCCGTGACTTGATGGGAACAAAGATTTCCTGCTCCAGGAGATGTGCATTAGTTAAGATTTGGTGAAGCTGGACTAGAGGTATTTCTGTAGAGAGAAGTGGGAATATTTGGGAACTAGTCCCCATATGCCATATTTTGATAACTATTTTCCTTTCACATAATCCAGTTCCTAGACTAAATGGGAACCCAGAAGAGCTGCGTGGAAATAACTAGTTGACGTTCCTACTGTTCTGAGCTGAATGCTTTCTGGTGTAGATGAGTGTTCTGAAAAACTTTACAAGCTGGCATTTAACCCTGAGAATATAGCTGCAGATTTTTTTACTATGCAAACAAATCTTTAAGACATAATTGCACTTTTACTGTATATAACAAAAATCCATAACGCCTATTCAAATATTCAAAAGAAAGGTGCTACTTTTAAGACATTGGAGATTTTTGTTCACAAAACCTTATCTTTTCTGTAATTATTTTTAATATTATTTCACTTGGCTCGTCTCTCTCCTCTAATTCATTGCACTTCGGGAACAATAACTGGGCAAACACCTCAAGTGTGAAATAATATTAAGAAATAATTTTGAAAATAAAAGGAGAGCCATACCCAGTTGTTAACTTCTGAAACACATCGCTACCATGGTTATATTATTTTAAAACTTACAGTGTTTCTCTTTCACCAGCAATAGAGAGATTTCACATTTACCTCAGAAGAAAAATACTCAACGCTGTAATGAATATGAGGTTCTGTTTAAAAAGTTAAGATGGGTCTGAAATACAGTAATATGGCGTTAGCTGTCTATAGAGAGGGATATGGGTGCTTTCTTGCAGAAGAGATACAAATGGAGTCTTTGCAGGATAGGAAGATGAAAAGTGCTTTCTGTTATACTAATGACTCTTTCACCTCTCGCTCCTCATCCTGTTTTTTCGCCTCACTAGGAGCAGCTCGAGTCTCTGGGCTTGCAACTGGTGCTGCAAGAGCCAGGCCTGGGGCCGTTTCCAGGTGTGTATCACTGTTCCCATAAATCTCGTTCATTTTGTCTGCAATTAGTCCTTCTTTTTCCGGTGCTCCCTCTGCAAAGACCATGACTCCCTCCTGACTATGCCTGTACAGATAAGATGCCTGTTTCATTGACCGCTTTAGTAAATACCTTCGGAAGGCTCTTTGGATTTTTATGGCACAGACTTCTTCGTGCTTCCTTTTCAAAGTCGTAGTGATGGGTTCATAGGAAACCTTGGATGGGTTGGCAGCCATGAATTTCTCCTCCATTGTGGCTTTCAAGCCGTCCATTTCTCCTGAGTCACCCAGCACTTCTTTAGTCAGTGCAAAGAGAATATCCAGACAGTGGATTTTATCTCCGACAACCATCGGTAAATCCATGGTGATTAATTTAATCTTGTTTGGTTTGGCAATCTTGAGTGGCTCTTGCAAGGTGTCTACAAAATCTGACAGCACGCTGTACGTGATAAACTGGGTGGCATCTGGATCAAACTTCTCCCACGTTTCATAGAACATTTCAAAGTCATCTTCGCAGAGTGGTTCGCTGCTCTCCTCTGTAGCCACGTTGAAGTTCTCCAGGATGATGGCGATGTACATGTTCACAACGATCAGAAAGGAGATGATGATGTAGGTGCAGAAAAAGCAGATGCCAATAGACGGGTTGCCGCAGTTTCCTTTTACTGAACTTCCGGGATTCTCCAAGTCTGGGTCGCAGTCCGGTGGGCCACTGTTCAGGATAGGGTTGAGGAGACCATCCCACCCAGCAGATGTCGTGATCTGAAACAAACAGATGATACTGTTCCCAAACGTCTCGAAATTGAAGATGTCGTCGATCCCAGACTCCTTCTTGACATAGGCAAAGTTGGACATCCCGAAGATGGAGTAAATGAACATCACCAAGAACAGCAGGAGGCCGATGTTGAACAAAGCAGGGAGAGACATCATTAAAGCAAACAAGAGAGTCCGGATTCCTTTTGCTCCTCGGATCAGCCGCAGAACACGCCCAATTCGTGCCAACCTGATCACCCTGAAGAGGGTGGGGGACACAAAGTACTTCTCTATGATGTCGGCAAGGACGATACCTGAAAAGGGGTGCAAAGAAAGTAAGCATGGCTCACTCCATGAGCTGAAATAGTGAAGCAATGGGTAGCCTGCTCTGGGTCTACATCCACCCTCTGTGCTGGAGAGCTGAGGAGGTGAATGCATGTGAAGGCAAGGGTGCTTAGCAGAGGACCATAAACTCACATGGGCTGGAAAAGGCCTCAGGAAAGTTCCCTAGCCAGTGCTGCTGTACAATCCTATGTTCCCTGTGATTTGCCATCCAGCCACCATCTAAGAATCCACCATGTCCCACTGCTACTTGCCCCATTGCCTGATGTGTTTCATGGTTGAAAGGTTTTGCTTACTGCTCAATCTAACCCTTGCTCTTTGCCGTTGCCCTCTGGCACTTCTCTCTTGCTAAATGTGACAATCATGTTTTAACCCCCTATTCTTTCACACAGGGAGAACAGGGAGAGGCTGCTGAGCAAAGACGATGCAGCAGTTAGGGCAGCAGCAGTGGATTTGAGGCATTCTGGCTTCGAATCCCAGCTGTGCCACAGATGTCCTGTGTGATCTTGGCCTCACCTGCCTGTCTGTAATGGGGAATTGCCCTGTGCCCCAGGGGTGTTCTGAGGATACAGTGGGAACAGGTGGGCCTTATTATTTTGAATGTATGAGTTTATCTAAAGCAGCCTTGTAGCGCACATGCAAAGCTTAAAATGTACCAACTCGTCGCTAATGAGACACGCCCTCCCAGAAACAACAAGTCCCTCCGAGCCCTTGCTGCACCCCAGTCCATGCTAGAGGGGTGTGCTGTACAGTTCCTCCTGAAGGCTGAAAGCGGGCAGCAAGGGAGCCCTCTGCGAGGTGCCTGGGGTTGCAGACAGACCTGAGCCCCTTGGAGAAGGGGAGGTCTGCCCATGTAGGATCCCTTTATGCATGGAACCCGGGGAGTTGCTTTCGGTGAGAACGTGGGGTAGGATTTGTGGGAAGCACTTTAGGGTGCATGCTCAGGGAAGGTTTTAGTGAGCACACAGGAAGGAGTTTTTTAGGGTGAGCACCTGGGGAGCAGGACCAGGTTAAGGCATAAGCACAATGGGCCCCTGCACTTGGAGTCATGTGAATCTCAGCTTTAATATACATAAATAATCATGTTTCTAGCTCTCCTGGTTGTGAAGAAAGTCGTGAAAACATGCGCTGAGCATGACAATGCAGAGACAGCTGTCTGAGTCTAGTATCAGAGGGGTAGCCGTGTTAGTCTGGATCTGTAAAAGCAGCAAAGAATCCTGCAGCACCTTATAGATTAACAGACGTTTTGGTGCATGAGCTTTCGTGGGTGAATATGTGGGTCATGCATCCGACGAAGTGGGTATTCACCCACAAAAGCTCATGCTCCAAAACATCTGTTACTCTATAAGGTGCCACAGGATTCTTTGCTGCTGTCTGAGTCTGCAGACAGCCTCAGACAGTTGCTCTAAAAGGGGTGAAATGTCCCATGCATCCCTATGGGCTGTTAACTCTGAAACCCACTGCTTTGGGGGCCCTGCCACCCTCCCACCTCTTCTTGGGTGACTGATGTTAGTAGGGTCCCCCCACACCCAGTCATCTATCTAAGGAGGGAGGCAGGATGATGTGTCCTCCCTCTTATGGGGTGGACTTCTGCCCATCTGAACAGTGCTCAGGGGAGGCCCAGTCTGTCCAAAGAGGAATGGTGGTGGGTTTCTCAAAGTGGCTCATAGAGGGTATCCACTCCTACCACCACTGCAGCAGGCACAGGAACAGTGGCAGAGCTAGGGCTCCAAGGCAGGGCCATAGGTCTCCCAGGCAGGGAGGTGCCACCATATCCATATTTCCCATCTAGACATTTCTTCTCTATCTTGGTTGCTACAGAACCCACTTGGCGGCTTGCCTGAGTCAATGGAAATGCAGCTGGCGGCCGGCGCTTACCTCCGATGGAGAGGATGACCACCACAAAGTCGAAGATATTCCAGCCGATGGTGAAATAGTAATAACGCAAGGCAAACATTTTGAGCAAGCACTCGCCCGTGAAGATGACGATGAAAATCATGTTGATATTGTAGAGGATGCTGATTTTGGTTGGGCTTTGGTCATCTGTTTCAACCATCATGGTCACCATGTTAAGACAAATCAGGACCATGATGATGATGTCAAAAGCTTGCTTTGTCACAATGTCAAACACCAGCCCCTGACATTTGTTCTTTAATACATGGAACGTGGGTGAAGATGAAGGCAGAAGGACAAGCCAGGAGGTGGAATGGACAGACAGGGCACAGTGGAGAATGAAGTCAAAAACGGAAAGAGAGAGAGAGAAACAGCGTTTAGAAGAGGACAGAGACCCATCTGTCTTATCCCTTGTGCAGTGTGATCATGCAACAAGGATGTGGGCCCAGAGCCTCCCATGAGAGTTAGGCACCTAAATATCTTTGAGGATCTGGGCCGTGCTGCCTGGGTGCTCTGGGCCCCTCACCTGCTGCTGAGGTCAGTGGGTGTTGCAAGATGGAGGCTAGCTGGCACATGTCTCGTATATTATGATGTAATAATGACATGTCTCCCAAGTGCCAGGCTCAATGACTGGGCCTCCCCACGATGGATCATTATTGAACCCTAATTAATGCCAGTTGCTTATCATGGCAAAAATGGGAAAGGTCATCACTGAGTTATGGGGACGGAATGTCTTTTATTGGACCAAGTTGTGTGGTGAAAGAGACAAGCTTTCGAGCTACAGAGCTGTGACACTCTCAGGACCTTTCCCAGGCCTGAAGAAGAGCTCTGTGTGGCTCCAAAAGCTTGTCTCTTTCACCAACACATGGTCCACTAAAAGACAATCCCACCCCTACCTTGTCTCTCTAATACCCTGGTACCGACATGGCTACAACAGCACTGCAAACAGCATTTGAGTTGTACCTGTTCAAAAAAGTCAAAGTCACAATCATCTAATTATTAACCACCCCCATTTTCTATTCTAGGACCGTTAACAGCTGCCAGGAATAGGGAAAAGCTGGGGATTTTCATAAGAGCTGGGTCAGACCGACGGTCCATCTAGCCCGGTATCCTGTCTCCAAGAGCAACCAGTAAAGAGCTTCAGGGGGAGTGCACAGAACAGGGCAATTTTGGAGCGATCCACTCCTTGTCTTCCCCTCCTAGCTTCTGCCAGGCAGAGGTTTAGACCCAGGGCATGGGGTTGCATCCCTGGCCATCTTGGCTAATAGCCATTGATGGATCTATCCTCCATGAACTGATTAATTCTTGTTTGAAACCAGTTATACTTTTGGTCTTCACGATATCGCCTGGCAATGAGGTCCACAGGTTAATTGTACAATGTGGTGAAAAAGTACTTCCTCTTGTTTGTATGAAACCTGCTGCTTATTAATTTTATCGGGAGACCCCTGGTGTTTGTATTGTGGGAAAAGGTAATTAACACTTCTCTCTTCCTTTTTGCTACACCAGTCATCATTTTATAGACCTCTGTCATATGCCCCCTTAATCGTCTCTTTTCTAAGATGAAGAGCCCAAATCTTTTTAATCTCTCCTTGTATGGCAGCTAGGCCAGACCCTTGATTACCTTTGTTGCCCTTCTCTGAACTTTTTCTAGTTCCACTATATCCTTTTTGAAATGGGGTGACCAGAACTGCACGCAGTATTCAAGGGCTGGATTTAGATAGTGGCATTGTGATATTTTTGTCTTGGTTTCTATTCCTTTCCTAACGGTTCCTAACATTCTGGTAGCTTTTTAACTGCTGCTGCACACTGAGCAGATGTTTTCAGAGAACTCTGCAGTGACTCCAAGATCTCTTTCATGAGTGGTAACAGCTAATTTAGACCAGTGGTTCTCAACGAGGGGCCCTGGCCCCCTGGGGGACCACAAGCAGGTTTCAGGGGGTCCACCAAGCAGGGCTGGCATTAGACTTGCTGGGGCCCAGGGCAGAAAGCTGAAGCCCCACCTCCTGGGGCTGAAGCCAAAGCCTGAGCAACTTAGCTCTGCAGGACCCTCTATGGCACGGGGCTCCGGGCAATTGGCCTGCTTGCTACCTCCTAACGCCAACCCTGGCTTTTATATGCAGAAAAAACAGTTGTTATGGCACAGGTGGGCTGTGGAGTTCTTATAGCATGTTGGGGGCACCTCAAAAAGAAAAAGTTTGAGAACCCCTGATTTACACCCCATCATTAGAAGCACTTGACTATCCTCAGCACCTTTGAAAACCTGAACCCGAATGCTTGGCAGAGCCAAATGTGCAGCAGTTGCTGGAGAGGTAAAAGACCAGAGGTGAAATGCTGCTCCCAGGGAAATCAATGGGAGTTTTGCCTTTGGCTTCAGTGTGGCCAGGATTTCACCCCAGGCCCATACCTGAGCAAACCCTGAGCATCATGGAGTTTGCCACAAAACTCATTGGCCATTATGAACATCAAGCTGTAACACTGACACATATCTGGGAGTGTGACATGAGGCTCACGCAGAAAGGAAAATACATGCACTACGAGAAACAACAGTTCGAAGATGGAGCAGTGACAGAATTGTGTTTGCTAGAAGGAGAACAGTGGCTGTGCGCCATTTGGAAGTTTTAAGGAAAGGAAAACTTAAAGAAATCCAAATGAGCAAGTGATTTATAAAGCTGAGTAGAAACAGCTAACAGGAAAAGGGGATTTGGGAGGTGGTATCACAGGAATAACAATCTCTCACATTGCCCTTTTCATCAAGAGATCTCAGCGTGCTTTCCAAAGCATATCAGTATCCGTACCATAATCCCTATTTTACCATTGGGGAAACTGAGGCACAAGCAAGTGAAGTGACTTGTCCATGATTGCCCAGCAGGCCAGGATCAGAAATGGGACGAGAACTGGTCTTCTGAGCCCCAGTGACTGCTCTAGCCACTAGGCCATGCTGCCTCTTCCCCTCACAGAGCTGATGGGCTCACCCAGATTCAAAATTCAAAGAAGGTGGCATTTTTACAACCACTGCCACTCTCACCATTCCAACAACCAAGGGGCTGTGCTCGTGGTCCCAGCAGGGCCCTTCTGTCCTAGCAGCATTTGAAATGGCTGGGAACATCTAACGCACTCAGCATGCGCTCTCAGCACGTTCTGCCAGATGCCCACCCGTCCTGGCTCAGCCTCCAGAACAGCATGGGCTAAACTAGCTTTATCTGCTTTGCGGGTTTTGAGCTTTCTGGGGGGAAGCTGCCTGCTCCCGCACAAGTGCTCCCCTTGGCTGCCCAGAGAGGTCACCACATGCCTTCCCCTGTCTCCTGGGCTGGGGGAGCTGCCTCTCCCACACTAGCCATTGCCTTCCATTATCACTGTCCTGCCTCCTCCCCATACCATTCTTCCTCTCTTTTGCCTAGGAACCACGGGCAGGGGATGGAATCACCTGGGCTGGACGGTAATCAGGACACGGGGCGAACACTCGGTGCTTGTGAAAAGGGCTATGGGACAAGAGGTGGGCAGGACGTTGGGGCACGTCTCAGCCAAGAGACAGCAGCAGGAGGACTCTAACACCATGGGGGGCCATGGAGGAATCCCCCACCTAGTTTCCTGGGAGGTTTCCTCTCCACAGGGCTGATTCTGGGAGATGCTAAGTGCCCCCCCCACATACAATGCGCTGAGCACGCTCAGCTCCCAGCGAGGAAGTCAGTCCTTAGCGCTTCTCAGGGTCAGGAGCTCAGCAAGTGCTCAAGCAAGCACGCAGGGGTATCTGGGCAAGTACTCAGGGTCAGGTCCTGGCCCACTGGGGGTAAGCCCTTAGTTAAAGGCAGTTCTTCTGAAGTCAGAGCAGGAGACCATAACAAAAAGAAACCAGAGTATGGTGCATTAAATACTCCACTAGTACTGTATGGCTGAAGGGCTTGGTTTCTTAGGGTGCTCACCCAAGACGCTGCCTCTCTGAAACCTCATCCTGGCTGCTTGTTGCCAGATGTAAAAGGAAAGGAGCTCTTTGTGGACCAGAAACAGTGATCCGAGGGGCATCACAAAACCTGATTCCCCCACTGGACACCTGGCCCTGGCTCATGCTTGTCGGCACCTTCTGTTTCTAAACACCCTCTCCCACTAGCCCTCAAATGCTTTTAACATGCCGTACATGGGGCCTGGGAATTGGCTTCTGGGGCTTCTTTGATCCAAGCTTTTTCATGGCGTTGTAGTATTTCTTCTGCTCTTCCGTCATGAAGATGTCCTTCCCTCCAAGGTATAAAAGGAATTGCCATTATTAGACTTGGATACATTTTGGTTTTTAACAAGCATCTGCACCAGCTTCCAGTAACACTGGGGGGAATTTGCTGCTCCTGGCAAGTCTTGGGGCTTGGCTACACTACAAAATTAAGTTGACTTAGGTTGAAGTACAGCCACCGC
The DNA here is from genome assembly GCF_003597395.2 of Chelonoidis abingdonii. NCBI lineage: Eukaryota > Metazoa > Chordata > Testudines > Testudinidae > Chelonoidis > Chelonoidis abingdonii. Next base: position 15,476,112 of record NC_133789.1, read on the forward strand.
AGTAATTAAAGCAGTGGTTTATGTCCACACTGTGCTCCTTCTGTCAGCGGTGCATGTCCTCCCCAGAAGTGCTTCTACTGACTGAAGGGAGGTATTGTGGGGCACTGACAGCTGGAGTCTCCCTGCCTCAGCTCTCAGCCAGGCGCATGACTCATAGTTGCCCCCATCAGGCAATGTAAGTAACACAATCTCTACACGGACACTGCATTGCCCTGACAACATTAATCTAAGCACTACACCTCTCACGGGGGTGGAGTTATTAGGCCGGGGTAATGGGTGACTTATATCACTGGGAGTACCGTTGTAGTGTAGACACTGACACAGTGAGGTCCATGTTAGCTGCCTTATGCCTATCTAACTCTGTAGTGTAGACCAGGCCTTTCTCTGCTGGGGGCAGCTTCTCCTCGAGCTCAGACTCCCTGTCCTCTGGCTTTTAGAGTCTTTTCTGCCCTGCTTTTCTTTACTCCACCCAGGAATGGAGCCTGCTTTAAATGCAGACATGTTTTAGCCAGAGCTACCCACAGTGGCTCATGTCTCTTTCCTTGGAGGATCCCACCAGCCTAGCAAACATTGCTGGCTCCTGAATCCCAGCTGCCCTGGTGCTTCCCAGCCCGTCTGGAGTTCCCTGTAATCCTCTAGGTCTTTTCCTAATGGAAGCAGCTCAGTGTCATCACTCATCACCTGACCCCTCCCTCCCCACTCCACATTTCCCCAAGGGGGGCAGGGGTTGCCCATGGGTCCCACCCCTGGAATCTGGGGTTCACTCTGAGACCAAATAGAGTGCAGGGGATCCATGGGTGCTATGGCACTGTCCTTCAAGGGACTCTGTGCCTCCACAACACCCCTGAGTGCCCAGTCCCAGGCCCCTGGCCCCCCAGCAAACCCAGAAGAGCACAGTGGGCCAGGTCTGGCAATGCTGATGCTTCTGGGGTCAAAATCACATAGAAAAGACCCTCCCTCCCTGCACCATCTTTGGTTTTTCTGAGTACTTTCCAGGCCCCCTTTACATATCCTAAATGAGAAAACCCCAGGCACAAAGCCCAGGATGTGACTCCTCAGGTTCCCATAGGGAGCTCATTTAGCATCCCCAGTGATCGGGAAGAGTGGGCGCTGGCACGACAGGGAACTGCCCAAGAGATTCTCAGCTCATGCACAGCAGCGCCTCTGCTCCTAGGCTGGGTCTGCTTCTGCATCTGACCTCTCACTGTGACCCCACGTCCCCAGTCTGTGCCCTCGCCCAGGAGCTGCAATTCACCGCCCACCACAGAGCGCTCCTTCCTGGCCTGCCTCCTGAAGCTCTGTGCTAGGAATGACTATGGGGCAGTGCTCTGGGTTGTGCAGGAGGCCAGACTAACTGATCCCAATGGTCCCGTCCGGATCTCCAGGGCTATGGGAATGCCAGGAGCCCCGGTGGGCCAAGAGATACTTATCTTTTTCTTTTGCTGGTTGAAGTTGTCGATAATGACACCAATGAAAAGGTTGAGGGTGAAGAAGGCGCCGAAGATGATGAAGATGACGAAGTAGATGTACATGTAGAGGTTGGTCTCATACAGCGGCTGTTCTTCAATCTGAGTGAGGAGAAGGGGACGCGTGAATGGCAGGGCACAGCCCACTCCCTCCCTGCCAGGCATGGGGTCACTGCTGCACTGCAGGACACTGGGAATGCTGACAATCCAGCCTCCCCCCACCGCGACATTGGGGCCCTGGCACAAAGAACAAAGAACGCACCCTGCTCCTCCTCTTCCCCCAAGGCCCTGACCCCTGGCCAAGCTGGAAGCTGGAGCCAGCCTGTGGTAAGAGTTGCCCAGGAGCCTGGTCCACTCTGGGGAGCTCCAGACCCTCCACCTGCCCTGGAGATGCTCTGAAAAGCTCTGTGCCGCAGAACGTCAGTCTGCCAGTGGCAGTGGATGTCATGAGGGAAGGTCAAGAGCAGCTCCTGGGATGGGAGGAGTGGAAGGCTTGGCTATGGGAAAGAAGTGGAGGCATAGGGTAGGGGGACAAAGCTTCTGTCATAAACATGGCATAAAATCCCTCCTTTACTGGTAAAGGGTTAAGAAGCTCAAATAACCCAGTTGGCACCTGACCAGAAGGACCAATGAGGGGAGAAGATACTTTCAAATTGGTGGGGGAAGGATTTGTTCTATCTCTCTGAGTGTTCTCTCTGTGTCAATGAGGAACCAGGGCAGGCAAAATACAGCTCCTAAAGCAACACCTGAACTAAGCATTTAAGGCTATGTCTATACTACCCGCCGATAGCGATCAAACTATCGGGGACTGATTTATCACATGTAGTGTAGACACGATAAATTGATCCCCGATCGCTGTCCCATCGACTGCTGAACTCCAGCTCAGTGAGAGGCGGGAGCTGACAGGGGAGCCGTGGGGGAGTCGATGGGGGAGCCGCGGCAATCGACCCCGTGCCGTGAGGACGCAAGGTAAGTTGAACTAAGATACGTCAACCCCAGTGTAGACCAGGCCTAAGATTACAAATTGTAAGTAATAGGAAGGAAATGCATTAGATTATCTTTTGTTTTAGCTTGTGAATTTTCCCTAGGCTAAGAGGGAAGTTTATTCCTGTTTTTTTTTGTAACTTGAAAGTTTTGCCTAGAGGGGAATCCTCTGTGTTTTGAATCTGATTACCCTGTAAAATTACCTTCCATCCTGATTTTACAGAAGTGCTTCTTTTACTTTTTCTTTATAATAAAGTTTTGCTTTTAAGAACCTGATTGGTTTTTAGTGTCCTAAAAACCCAAGGGCTGGTCTGTGCCCACTTTGTTAACCTATTTGGTTGATATATTATTCTCAAGCCTCCCCAGGAAAGGGGGTGAAGCAGTTTGGGGGGCTATATTGGGGAAACAGGAACTCCAAGTGGTTCTTTTCCTAAATCTTTGTCTAACTCATTTGGCGGTGGTAGCGATACTGTTCCAAGGACAAGGAAGAATTTGTGTTTTGGGGAAGTTTTTAACCTAAGCTGGTAGACATAAGCTTAGGGGGTCTTTCATGAGGGTCCTCACATCTGTACCCTAGAGTTCAGAGTGGGGAGGGAACCCTGACAGTTTCTGTCCCAGAAAAGACAGGGAGATCTGATAGTTTGGGGTCAGCTTGGAGCACTTTGGAGAGGGCTGGTTTCTGGGGGCCACTGGCAAGACAAAGGAGGAGGGTGGTGCCTGCAAAATGTGTGATCAATGAAACATCAGGCTGTGTCCTGTTCCCATGGTTCACTGCTCAGCTATGGGACAGGGTGAGAGCTCCACCCCTCCCTTCCCAGCTCCTCTGCCCCTAACCAGGCTGCCAGTGCCAGGGGGCAGAGCACAGAGAAAGTGCCCCTCAAAGCCCTAAGCCAGCATGCCCTGTGAAACCAGGCGTGTCGCTTCTCGCTCTGTGTCAACTCACCTCGCGGGAGTCCACAGCCGCATACATGATGTCCATCCAGCCTTTGAAGGTGGCCTGCCGGGACAGCACAGAGCAGTGGAGTCAGTCCCCAGGGGAGCTCAGCACGTTGGCTGCTGAACATCTGGCCCCTGGGCTGTGGAATAACCAGGCTTAAATTCCTGCCCTAACTCAGGCAGACCAAAGGGCTCCTGCATCCCTCAGAACCGCGCTAGGGTCTAGCACAGCCTCTACCGCTTGGACCAGAGATTCCAGCCGAGATGCGAGGAGCCTTCCCAGTGAATGGGTCGCTGAAATCGGGACATTTCCAGGGGAAGTTCCTCCTTCGACAAATCGGCATTTGGACAAAAAATCCTCATGTCAAAAAATTCCCAAGCAGCCTGCTGTGGAACAACCAACCCCCCCACCCACACTCCATTCGGGGGGAGAAGCTACACTGATTGCTGGAGATGGCGCTTTACGTGTGACTGGGGAGCCTGGAAAACTGCAGTGTCACGCAGTGAGGCAGGCTTGTGTCAACCACTGAGTTGGGCCAGGAGCTGCTTCAAGCTCCAGCTTTGCTAACCAGAAGTCTAGCTGACTCCTCGGCTTCCCAGTTAGCTTCCAGGCTGCATTTGTCCAACACACAGTTAACTGATCACTGCCTAGCTGTTCACCTGTAGCTCCTGATCCTGAGTCTCTGGCAATCAGGGGGGTTGGACCATTCACTCCACCAGGAGCTGGAGATGGCTTGGTGCTTGTGACTGAACAAAAGAGGGTGCATGTCTTGTTTCCTGCATTAGATGGCATGACACCACTGCATGGGAAGCTGAGCACCAGACTGGTGATCAGCTAGGGCTGCACTGACCTGCACTGATCAGCTACATGCCAATCTGACCTGGAGAGGGTGATCTTGGGCAAGTCCCTTTCCCTTTCTGTGCCTCAGTTTCCCCCACCCCCTTCTGTAAAATGGGGCTAATCATTTGGTCCTATTTTTCCTGTAAGCTCTTGGGGACAGGGACGGTCACTCGCTGTGCACTAGCACAGCAGAGCCCTGATCTTGGTCAAGACTCTAGATGCTACTGTCAGGTACATAATGATAAAATAGAGCCCAGCAACCTGATGCCTAGGGACTGCAAGGGAGCCTCTCACTCAGCATCTGACAGCAGCTCTGGCTGGGGATCTGTGCCAGCCTGGGGTTACCCTAGGCCAAGAGCTGCCGCGCGGCGGAGTACTTACCACCTGCAGCAGGGACAGGTAGCCCAAGCCCACGTTGTCAAAGTTGACCTTGACGTTTACCCAGCGCACCTGGTTGGTGTGGAGCAGCGCCAGGCAGTCGCTTTTGTTGTTCACCTCGCTGATGTCAAAGAGCTCATCCGTAGTGGTGTTGATGCACCGGTAGTATTTCCCCGCAAACAGGTTCACCCCCATGATGCTGAATATCAGCCAGAAGATCAAGCAGACCAGCAGGACGTTCATAATGGAGGGGATGGCACCCAGAAGGGCGTTGACCACCACCTGCAACGGGACGAGAGGGAGGGGCTGGGCTGGCCTGCGGGAAACAACTGCGAGTGGCAGTTCTGTGGCTGGGTGCTAGCTCTGCTGCTCGGATGGAATTACAGGTACCCCATACCTGGGAGCAGATGCGTCTCCTCAAAGCCACCTGGACAGGTTATTGTGCTGCCGGTGCAGTTACCTGGAGTTCCTGTGTGAGGCACGCCCCCTCCCACGGCCAGATTTGAGCCTCCCCACTCCACATAGCCGAGGAGCACACGGGATGCGCCACCCGGGAAGATGGGACCTTGTCTAGCTGGAATGGGATTGTCAGGGACTGTCTACACTGCAGTCAGAGGTGTGATTGCAGCATGTGTAGACATATCCACGCTAGCTCTGATGTAGCTAGATCACTGAGTGCCAGTAGCAGTAAAGTCAAAGTAGCACAGGCAGTGGCACAGGTTAGTACCATGGCCTCCTGGGCCTGCCCCTCCTCTTCCATTTCGAAGCTCTAGGCCGGCACTGTGGAGGAGAGAGGAGCGGGCAGCGGGCCAGGCATGGGCCAGGTGTGGTGCAATCAAGGGCTGCACTTTGAGGGCATTGAAGTCCCTCATTGGAGCAACTGGGCTTCAAAGAGTGAGGCCCAGAGGAGAACATCTACACAGCGGGCTGCGTTACCTCCAGTCACCACCAAAGCCAGCTGGAGAGCGAGTCCAAGTCTACTGAATACAATTTGGGGGCCTGGCCTCTCTGTGTCCACCCCGTCCTTCCCTCAGCTCTGTGCAGGCAGCCACAAGCCAGGCAGGAAGTCCTGTCTCCTGCCCTCTGTGAGAACTCCACACTCCCCATTGCTGGGTCTGTGAGGGAGTGATCCAGTGTTGCCCACTCATTGCGAGTCTCAGGATAATTGAGCATCTTGTTAAAGTCTCAGCTCCTGGAATCTGGTGATTTCATGAGCATTCTCGGCGTTCAGTAAAGAAGCAATGAGTCTGGCCCTTGTGATTGCAGAGAAAAGCTTCAACACGTGACCCCAAAAGACCAGCAAACGAACTTGCCAAAGTTACTAGTTTTAGAATGTCATGATTTTAGGCCGATCTCCAATTTCCGAAGGCTGGGCTTTGGCAATGCGGGGCAGCCATTTCCTCTGAAAAGCCCTTTCTAGAAGCGCCAGGGCACAGCTGGCTCTGTGTCCAACACATTGGTTCCCTTGGCCCTCACAACGAGAAGTACCTAGCGGTTCTGGATCTACCAGGTGCCAATGACTCAGTCAGTCACCCCTAGCCAGGAGACCTGGCGAAGGACCTACCCTCATGCCTTCGAATCTTGACAGAGCCCGCAGTGGTCGCAAAGCCCTCAGAGTCCTCAGCGATTTGATGGCGCCCAGTTCGGAATAGCCCAGCCAGTTTGCTGTCAAGCTGATAATGGAAACCTTGGGAGAAACCCAGAGCCATTAGCAGCGGCGCTGATAGACCCAAGGCAGCTCCAGAGGAGATGGCAACCTGCATAGGTGCTGACATTCTCTGTTCCCAGGGGGGTGCTCGACCCCTGCTCTGCCCCAGGCCCCACCCCCACTCCACCC
>NC_133789.1:15483198-15484584 GCF_003597395.2 Chelonoidis abingdonii
CTCCTCCCCCCAAGCTTCCACCCCACGTCTTCTGCCCCCTCCCCCACCTCTTCCTGCCCTGCTCCTTCCCTACCCCCCCAGCGCCTCCTGCATGCCACTGAACAACTGATTTTGGGGGGTGGAGGTGCTGGCAGGGAGGGGGAGGAGCTGATCGGCGGGGCTGCTGGCAGGTGGAAGGTGCTGGGGCAGGGAGGAAGGGCTGCCGGTAGGTGCTGAGCACCCACTACTTTTTTTCCACGGGTGTTCCTGTGCCTGCAGGGCCTATGGCTCATTCCCCATCCCTGATGGACATTTCCCACCAGGAGGGTTGGCGCTCAGAGGCTCAGCCCACTGTTTACGGTGTGAGCCTTGGGGTCAGGGGACCCTGCTTCTTTGCACATGCCCTGGGTGACCATGGGCCAGTCCCTTGGGGGCGATTTACACAGCCTGGGCACCATAGCTGGTGCACGACTCTTGTGTTGGGGGAGGCTCGGTGTGAGTGCTGGAAGCTCCCAAGAAGTGGGGGAGGCCACTGGCACCTGGACCATGGCCCCACCTCCTGCTCCGCCCTGAGGCCCCTCCCACTCAGCTTTTTCCCCTGAGGCTCCCCCACCTGCCGCTTGCTCTTCTCCTCCCTGAAGGACCCCCTGCCTGCTGCTTGCTCCTCTCCTTTCCTGAGGTCCCCCCCTCACCCACTGCTCGCTCTCTCCTCTCTGCCCCCACGCCCAAGACAGCCTCACCCGCTGCTCATGTCTCACTGCCCCCTCCCCCAAGGCCCTGCCACTCGCGCCTCTCTGCCTCCTCCCCTAAAGAGGCATAAGCGGTGGGCAGGGAGGTCTAGAGGGGAGAGGCAGAGCAGGGGCAGGAAGAGGTGCGGGCGCGCAGAGTGCAGCCAGGGCCACGGTCCAGGCACCAATGGTGCCCCCACTTCTCAGGAGCTTCCAGGAGCAGCGCTTCACAGGCAGTGGGCCCACATCTGCCATTTCTTGCCCCGTTTGGGGAGACCTAGCCTCTTATACCCACTGCCCATGACAGGCAACGAGCTCTGAGCTGGGTCGGACAGACCCAGGCTTGCTCTGCCGTGCTAAAGAGCTCTGTAGATGCCGCAGCCCAGGGTCTGGCACTTCAGGAGGGCTTCACAGTCCAAACCCTGGCCTGAGCTGCAGCTTCAGTGCTGGGATTTGTGGGCAGAAGGAGGCCAGTGCTGGGTTTGCGGGGAGAAAGGGGGTCAGTACTGGGGAGGGGGAGAAGGGAGACCAGTGCTGGCGATGCAAGGGGGGGTCAGTTCTGGGTTTGGGGGAAAGGGGCTGTGACAGACCCAGGCCAGTGGGGTACAGGAGTCTGGTAGAGGGCAAATATACTAGTCACTGGCTGAGTAGTTTTCTGTTCCCTGAGTGACTAGAGCAG
>NC_133789.1:15486171-15495648 GCF_003597395.2 Chelonoidis abingdonii
GGGAATGCCTAGGGCTCCATATAGATGTTATGCCTGCGGGGAATGGGGACATATAGCTGCACAATGTCCCAATGCTGAGGAGCCGATGCAGTGTAACCTGGGGAACTGGGCAGACCCATGCTCCCTAATCCACCTTGTGGGGTCTCACTAACCCCACATATGTATACCAGACCAGTACAGCTAAATGGGGTTGAGACCACAGCACTGGTTGATTCGGGGAGTGCTATCACGCTTGTCTCAGGGAAGCTTGTGAAGTGTAGTCAGTTGCTGCAGGCTAAGCGTATGGGGATAACATGCATCCATGGGACAGTTAGTTATTACCCCACCATCCCAGTAAAACTCGAAATTCAGGGGAACACTACTGAGGTAGCAGCAGGTGTAGTCCCTAAACTCCCATACCTGGTGCTCACAGGGAGGGACTTCCCAGGGTTTGGAAACTTACTCCCAGTAGGAGGATTGGAGGAAAAGGGGAACCCTGAAGTTAGTGAGCCCTCCATAGTAGACTGTCAACCCCCGGTTTTCTCTGAAATATTCCCAGATTTATTTTCCATTCCCAGACATGGTAGAAAGTCGAAAAGGGAAAGGAGGGCAGCTAAGGCCTTGGGAACCCGAATACTGACCAAAGCCAGAGGGCCGCTCTCATAGGCAGGCGAAAAGGAGGCCACCCCGGACGGAGAAGCACCCAAGTCTGACCCCTACCCTAGCATTTCTGAACCAGTAGAGGCAACAGAGACTGGACCCCTAGATCTTGGGCAGATTAGTCCCGGAAGAGGAAATTTTGGATGAGACCAGGCCGAAGACCCAAGGTACGACAACATTAGGAAGGAGGTGACTAAAATAGATGGGGTCCCCATGGAAGGGAAAACCCAGGGACCAGGACCCTACTTCATAATGAAGAAGAATCTCTTATACCGGGTTGCACCAGTACAGGGGCAAAAGATACAGCAGATCCTAGTACTTCACAAACACCAGAACGCTGTATTAAATCTTGCTCATAGTCATCTTTTTGGGGGGTATTTGGGGGTAGAGAAGACCCTGGCACGAGTCCTACTACGGTTCTTCTGGTCTGGAGTACACAAAGAAGTATGGAGGTACTGTGCGTCCTACCCAGAGTGTCAGCTGCACAGTCCCTGTCCCCACCTGAGGGCACCTTTAGTACCCCTTCCCATCATAGACATCTCCTTTGAGCAAATAGCCATGGACCTAGTGGGACCTCTGGAGAAGACGGCTCGGGGCCACCAGTATATATTTGTTGTTTTGGACTATGCTACTCGCTACCCAGAAGCCATCCCCCTGCGGAACACAGACTCTAAAATGACAGCCAAAGAGCTGGTTGGGATCTTTGCCCGAGTGGGGCTACCAAAGGAGATATTAACAGACCAAGGAACCCCATTTATGTCAAAAGTATTGAAGGACCTCTGTACGCTGCTTCATATACATACCCTGAGAACTTCAGTTTGACATCCGCAGACTGATGGGTTGGTAGAAAGGTTTAACCGAACTCTCAAGGCTATTGTAAGCAAGGTGGTAAGTCAGGATGGGAAGGATTGGGATGCCCTACTACCCTACCTTATGTTCGCTATCCGGGAGGTACCTCAGGCCTCAACTGGGTTTTCCCCCTTCCAGTTATTATACGGGCGTCACCCCCGTGGCATACTAGACATCGCCAAAGAGATCTGGGAAGAGGAACCCAGTGAGGGGAGACTATAATAGAACATGTAATATAGATGCGAGACCGGATAGGCCGTGTCACCCCTATTGTACAGGAACATTTGGAAAAGGCCCAGGAGGCCCAGAGAACCTATTACAATCGCCGGGCAAAAGTCCAACAGTTCCAACCAGGGGATCAGGTGATGGTGTTGGTACCCACGGCAGAAAGCAAGCTTCTGGCCCAATGGCAGGGGCCCTATGAGGTGGTTGAAGCTTGCTGGCCGCAAGTGGCAAGGGGCCCTATGAGGCGGTTGAACCTGTGGGGGTAAGTTACACTTACAAGATGCGGGCCAGCCAGGACGCTGAAATAAGAACAGACATTTTATCACAATCAACCTTCTGAAACCCTGGCATGCCACAAGAGGCATGGCATAACTATTCGAAAAGACCTAACCCAGGAAAACAAGCCTTCCAAACAGGTTGAAAGTGTCTCCCCGATTTACACACCAAGACCAGAAGAATGAGGTGTCATGAGATGATCTTCCATGGAATCGCGGATGTGTTCTGCGACAAAAACCGGGTCGAACCACCAGACATATCACACATGTCCGTCATGAACCCTCACACAGACGAGGCTCAAGAATAACAATGAGGCCCTATTGGTGTGCACAGTGGCCGAGGGGAAAGGGAGGAAATAAAAGCTAGAGTAAAAAAAAAAAATAATGCTGGAGTTTGGGGATCATCCGAAGAATCCCATAAGTCAGTGGTCCAGGCACCAGATCGTGCTGGTGCCAAAACCCGATGCGCACCACAAAAGGTTTTGGGGCAAACGACTTCCGGCGAGGGACTAACGAAGTATCCAGGTTTACCCGTTTACCCCCATATTCACATAGATGAGCTAGTGGACCGTCCTGGGTAATCAGCTTCGATAGGCTGACTACCTCTAGCACTGGCAAGAGGGGTAACTGGCAGCATTGCCCTTGTAGGCGGAAGACGCAAGAGCGAAAATACTGCGTTCCTTCGATACACCAAGACGGGTCTTTTTCCAATATACTGATCCTCCCTTTTGTACTACATGGGGCCCCAGCTACTTTCCAGCCGCCTTATGGACAAGCTAATTACAGTGGGACCCTACGTTGATCAGAGCAAATAAGAGGACACCGCCGAATCCAATTACAGTTTGCTGCCTGCCCTACTGGACTTGATGTCGAGTCATTCTACCCCAGACTGGGAAACCCCAACTCGCGAGAGGAGAACACGATAACGAGCAGTCCTTGAGATAACCCTCAGGCGAAGTTGGCACTTCACAGCAGACCCTGCCAAAGTGCCGCTGTGGGTTTACGGAGGCCAAATAATCTTGGCCTACAATTGTGGGATAAGGGTCTGGTAAAACCCCAAGTGAACACGTTGACGGAGCATCCAAAATTGGTCCTGACCACATCACAAGAAACAAGTCTGGGCATTCCTAGGTGTAGTGGGGTAATTACCGACGATTTATCCCCCACTTTGGCCAACACAGGGCAAGCCGCCCTGACAGACCTAGTGAAAAGCACCGTGGATCTGATCTGGTGAGATGGTCTGACGCAACAAGAGGAAGCATTCACAGACCTACGGACTGCCCCTCTGCAGTAACGCTGTACTGATATGCCCCTGAATTTCACCAAGGGAATTTATATCCTGCAAGACAGATGCATCTTTTGAAATATGGTTGGGGGGGCCGTTCTATGTCACAGAGTGGTCGAGGAGGAGGACTTCACGCAATTCTCTAACCTCAGTAGGAAACTCCTATCCGAGGGAACAAAAATATGCCGTGGTTGGAAGAGAAGTGCCTTGCCCGTACATGGGCCATGGCAAACATTGCCGCTACTATTGCTCGGGGTGCAGATTTGTCCCTCGTGACCAACCATGCCCCTCTTTCAATGGATGCAGCGGAACAATGGAGAAGAACACAAGGGTGACCAGGTGGTTCCTTATCCCTACCAACCTTTTCAAAAGTTCTGTGTGCAACACAGAGCAGCTGTGTAGCCGTCATCATGGCAATGCCGATGGAATTGTCAACGTAGTGCACTGTCTGGCTTTCCAAGCCTGCCCAAGCCTCTTGGTAATTAAGCAGGGGGGAGGGAATATGTGGACAGACCTCATGACCAAGTGGGGTAGCAGGAGTCTGGTAGAGGACAATAATACTGGTACTGAGTGATGCGTAGGCATTTCTCTGTTTCCCTGTGTGACCCAGAGCAGGGGCCTGGAGGCCAGAGTAAATCAGGAACCTGCTAGAACCAATTAAGGCAAATTGACAGACTTTGCAAGTTAAACTACCTCCAGCCACCTATCAAGGGCAGGCTAATCAGGGCACCTGGATTTAAAAAAGGAGCTCCACTCACAGTCAGAGGGGGAGGAGCCAGAGGAGAGGAAGTGCATGTGATGGGAGCTGGGAGCGAAGAGGCGAGCTGGGAGCAAGAGGCACAAGGAGCTGAGAGTGAGAGGCTGTGCTGCTGGAGGACTACGGAGTACAAGCGTTATCAGAAACCAGGAGGAAGGTCCTGTGGTGAGGATAAAGAAGATGTTTGGAGGAGGCCTTGGGGAAGTAGCCCAGGGAGATGTAACTGTCATGCAGCTGTTACAAGAGGACTATAGACAGCTGCAATCCACAGGGCTCTGGGCTGGAACCTGGAGTAGAGGATGGGCTGGGGTTCCCCCCAAACCTCCCAACTCCTGATCAGACACAGGAGGAGTTGATCCAGACTGTGGGGAAGGTCACTGAGGTGAGCAAATCTGCCAATAAGCGCAGGACCCACCAAAGTAGAGGAGGAACTTTGTCACAGGGGTCAGTGCTGGGGTTTGTGGATGTAAGAGGGGTCAGTGCTGGGGTTTGTGGGTAGAAGGGGGGTCAGTGCTGGGGTAGGGAGGAGAAGGGGAGTCAGTGCTGGGTTTGGGGGAAGAAGGGGGGTCAGTGACGGGGTTAGGGGGAAATGGGGGGCAGTGCTGCATTTGGGTGGAGAAGGGGGATCAGTGCTGGATTTGGAGGAAGAAGGGGGGGGTCAGTGCTGGGGTAGAGAGGAGAAGGGGGGGCCAGGGCTGGGGATACAAGGGGGGGTCAGTTCTGGGTTTGGGTGGAGAAGGGGGATCAGTGCTGGGTTTAGGGGGAGAGGGGGGGTCAGTGCTGGGGTAGGGAGTAGAAGGGGGTTAGTCCTGGGGTTAGTGGGGAGAAGAAGGGTCAGTGCTAGGTTTGGGGCACAAGGGGCAGTCAGTGCTGGAGATGCAAGGGGGGGTCAGTTCTGGGTTTGGGGGGAGAAGGGGGGTCAGTGCTGGTGTAGGGAGGAGAAGGGGGGGCCAGTGCTGGGGATGCAAGGGGGGTCAGTTCTGGGTTTGGGGGGAGAAGGGGGGTCAGTGCTGCATTTGGGTGGAGAAGGGGGATCAGTGCTGGATTTGGAGGGAGAAGGGGGGAGTCAGTGCTGGGGTAAGGAGGAGAAGGGGGGGCAGTGCTAGGGATGCAAGGGGGGTCAGTTCTGGGTTTGGGGGAGAAGGGGGGTCAGTTCTGGGTTTAGGGGGAGAGGGGGGTCAGTGCTGGGGTAGGGAGTAGAAAGGGGTTAGTGCTGGGGTTAGTGGGGAGAAGAAGGGTCAGTGCTGGGTTTGGGGTGCAAGGGGCAGTCAGTGCTGGGGTTTGAGGGGAGAAAAGGGGGTCAGTGCTGGGGTTTGGGGGTTCAAGGGGATCAATGTTGGGGTAAAAGGGGGTTCAGTGTTGTGAGTGTAACTCTTAGAGTGGAAAGTCCTTTTCAGTGCTCCCTATAGCCCCTCACTCTGCATTTGCCTGCTCTCTGGATGCCTGTCCCACAGCCAGGTCCGCAAACATGGATCTGGGCCATGTCAAAGCACTAGGTGCTGGAACCACATTGGAACACTGCACCATGGAACGCTGCTGGGAGCACCCCATCAAGCCCAGTTCCCCATCCCACTCAGCATGGGAGCAGCTTGGGTTGCGGCCTCTTTTAGAGCCTGCATGGAGCAGAGATTCTGCATTCACAGACCCAAATGGCCCTTGACCTAGACATGCTACATTTCCCGTGCCCCAGAGCTATCCCTTTGCCCTTTGCTGCAGAAATATCTGCTGATTGCTAATGTAAAGCTCCAAACCATGAAAATGCTCTTTCCTGCTCCATTGCTCGAGCAGCAACTTACATCCACGATGAGAAAATCGAGCCAGCACCAGGCGTTGGTGAAATACACCTTGAAACCATAGGCCACCCACTTGAGTACCATCTCGAGGACAAACACGTAGGAGAAGACCTTGTCAGCGTGCTCCAGGATCGTGCGGATCACCTTCCGCTGCTCAATGTAGATGTCTTCAAAAGCCTAGAAGAGGTGCAGAGCTAGATGAGTCGGGCTTCCATGAGATGGGCTCCCAGCAGAGGAATTCACAGCTACAGTGGGACAGGAGAGGAGCAACCGGACTGAGGCCTTTCTCCTTTTGCTACATTTAAAGAGCTCTGGTGGTTTTAAAGGGCAAAAATTTCCAAAGCACTTCAGTGACTTAGGAGCCAAAAGCCCATTTTAAAAAGTACAGACACTTAGTGCCGGATTTTGAAAGGTAGTTGGGCACCAAAAGGTGCCAATGAAATCAATGGGAGATAGGCACAGAGGGCATTTGAAAATCCCACTGTGTGCCTATTTGCATGATTAGGCACCTAAATACCTCTGAAATTCTGAGCCCTTGGAGCCTATGTCCATTGACAGTGGCACTCCTAAGTGCCTAAATCACTTCTGAAAATTGGACTTGGGCCCCTAAGTCACTTAGACACATATGAAAATGTTACCCCCAGAGTTGCAGGGAGGAAAGTCTCAGGAATGCAAATAAGGACTGATTTTTTTTAGCCCAGATGTATTCAGCCCAAATATTTAAAGGGGAACCAAAAACAAGCTGATCCATGACTTATTGTCTGACCAACTTCAAAACTATCACCCAAGCACTAGGATAGCAAAGCAATCAGCTGCTAATGCTAAACCAATCAATACAATAATCTTGTCTAATGGGTGTCCCCTGACAGCCAGGGCCACCGAGCTGATGAAAAGTGATAAAACCATCCCCATAAAATCAAGCCACCATTACGAAAAAGTTCTTTGGCAATGTCGAAGAGTGGGTGATATTTGCCATGGGAGAACGGACTATATGCCCTGCAGCCCAGCCACCCAAGCAGACCCACAGGCATCTAAGACATGCTAGGGGGAACGGATCTGCAAAAGCTGTGATTTGGCTCTGACACCATCTTTCAAAGAACAAGGCCCTGGGGCAGTAGAGAGCAAGGGTGTCTCCTGGAGCTTTGGAAGTCCTTAGGAATGGCCAATTTGGGGACTATTCGAGGCTTTTATAATCTAGGTTGCAAATCTTTGAGGATTACAGAAATCCCTTCCAAATAGGAACAAATTAAATGAAGTTTCCCAGAGTGTGCGGGAGTTGTGAACAATCTCATTTATTCATCTAAATGAATCATTAATACTGAACATAAGAACATAAGAATGGCCACACTGGGTCAGACCAAAGGTCCATCTAGCCCAGTGTCCTGTCTTCCAACAGCGACCAATGCCAGGTGCCCCAGAGGGAATGAACACGACAGGTAATCATCAAGTCATCCATCCCCTGTCGCCCATTCCCAGCTTCTGGCAAACAGAGGCTAGGGACACTCTCCCTGCCCATCCTGGCTAATAGCCATTGATAGACCTGTCCTCCCTGCTATAGTCTTTGCCTTCACAACATCCTCTGGCAAAGAGTTCCACAGGTTGACTGTACATTGTGTGAAGAAATACTTCCTTTTGTTTGTTTTAAACCTGCTGCTTATTTATTTCATTTGGTGACCCCTAGTTCTTGTGTTATGAGAAGGAGTAAATGACACTTCCTTGTTTACATTCTTCACATCAGTCGTGATTTTATAGACCTCAATCATATCTCCCCTTAGTCGTCTCTTTTTGAAGCTGAAAAGTCCCAGTCTTATTAATCTCTCCTCATACCCCTAATCATTTTTGTTGCCCTTTTCTGAACCTTTTCCAAGTCCAATATATCTTTTTTTGAGATGAGGAGACCACATCTGCACGCGTATTCAAGATGTGGGTGTACCATGGATTTATATAGAGGCAATATGATATTTTCTGTCTTATTATCTATCCCTTTCTTAATGATTCCCAACATTCTGTTTGCTTTTTTGACTGCTGCTGCACATTGAGTGGATGTTTTCAGAGAACTATCCACAATGACTCCAAGATCTCTTTCTTGAGTGGTAACAGCTAATTTAGACCCATCATTTTATATGTATAGTTGGGATTATGTTTTCCAATGTGCATTACTTTGCATTTATCAACATTGAATTTTCATCTGCCATTTTGTTGCCCAGTCACCCAGTTTTGAGAGATCCTTTTGTAGCTCTTCGCAGCAGTCTGCTTGGGACTTAACTATCTTGAATAATTTTGTAGCATCTGCAAATTTTGCCACCTCACTGTTTACCCCTTTTTCCAGATCATTTATGAATATGTTGAATAGGACTGGGCCCAGTACAGACCCCTGGGGGACACCACTATTTACCTCTCTCCATTCTAAAAACTGACTTACCTTTTGTTCCCTACCTTTTAACCAGTTACCAATCTATGAGAGAACCTTCCCTCTTATCCTATGACAGCTTGCTTTGCTTGAGAGCCTTTGGTGAGGGACCTTGTCAAAGGCTTTCTGAAAATCTAAGTACACTATATCCACTGGATCCTTTTTGTCCACATGCTTGTTGACCCCCTCAAAGAATTCTAGTAGATTGGTGAGGCATGATTTCCCTTTACTAAAACCATGTTGGCTCTTCCCCAACAGATCGTGTTCATGTGTGTGTCTGACAATTTTGTTCTTTACTATAGTTTCAACCCGTTATTGAAGTCAGGCTTACTGGCCTGAAACGTACTGATAGCATTTTACTGTTCAACATTAAGTATTTTGTCACTGATCAAAGCAAAACATCCCCAGTTGTGGTGCTTAGCCCACAGCCCCAAACTGCCTCCCCCACCTGGCCAGGTGCCCAAAGCACTGAATGCTGATCCTTTAGCTTCATATCCAATTCACCTCCTTTTTGGGAGTATCTGGTGCTGCCACAAAACCTGCATGCAGCCTGCCATTCCGGGGTCCCACAATCCAGGGGGCTCGGTGCAGGGCACGTGGGGGCTTTGGCGAGGGACCGAAACCTGTGGCTCACCAGCGCTCCACTACTGAGGAGGATCATGAAGACGATAAAGGTCTCGAACCAGTTGTGCTCGACGATCTTGAAACAGGTTTTCCGAAGGTTCCACCAGATCTTCCCTTTGTTGGTTGTGATGTCGACGTAGAGGAAAGGAAAGCGCCGCACGCAGGCTGGGACGGGTGGGGGGAGCAGAGAGGCACCTGTTAGGTCCTGAGCCACGGCATGGCACATGCAGACACAGGGCCAGCACCCCCTCTGGGGAGCTGCAGGTGGTAGAGTCGTCTTCCAGTGCAGCGAGCCAGCCAGGTGCTGCCACACACCAGGGCAAGCTGGGCCTGGAAGAGCAGAGCCAGTCCACCCTGGAGACAGGTGAATTCGACTCATCTGCCAGGAACCTGCCCAGCAGGACAGACGAGGCCAGGCTGTAAAGCTGCTCACCTGTGTCAGGATGCTGTGGCATTGCCGCCTGCCCTCGCCTGGAGGAGCAGCTCCTCTGGGGCATACGGCCGAGAACCATACATCTCATCACACCCCTGCTGCTCCCCTACACCGGCCCTCCTCGCTGCTCCTCTGACCTCTCCCCTACACCAGCCCCCGCCCCCCACCCCTCATCTGCACCAGCCCC
>NC_133789.1:15495718-15515123 GCF_003597395.2 Chelonoidis abingdonii
CCCCTACACTGGTCTCTGCCCCACACCCCTCCCCTGCATCAGCCCCTCTGACCCCTCCTCTACGTGCCCCCCGCCCCTCCCTAACACCAGTTCTTTCCTCACGCCACTCCCTCTCATGCCTCTCCTTTCTGCTCCTTAACACCAGCCCCTCCTTTTCTTCCCTCTTCTTTCTCTGTCCCCAACAACAGCCCCTCTCCCCCTCCCCCCCACTTCCTCTTTGCCTTTCTCCCTCCAGGCCTTGCCTTCCCAAACGTTCTTCTTTGACCTGGTCCATGTACAATTCCTGACCTGCTGCAGGGCCCCTGCCTCCCACCACCCGCCCTGGCTAGCGCTGGCCATGCTGCACCCTCCACCCCTGGGAAAACTATCAATGGAGGGGCTGGCACCCTTTGGACCAGGGGCCTGTCTCAACCTGGGAAGCATTGTGCTTGTGAGTTGCCATGTGAGTTTGGGGTGGGATTCCTTGAGGGGGGTGGGATCTCAGGGGGGTTGGGATCCCTGGGGGCTGTGTGAATTTGGGATGGGATCCCATGGGTGTTGGGATCCCAGGGCACTGAAATCCCATGGGGGCTCTGTGAGTTTGGGGTGGGATCTAACCATGTTAGACCTTCCTCTGCTACACTGAAGAGCCCACGATGAAATATTTGTTCCCCAGGTAGGTACTTATAGACAGTGATCAAGTCACCCCTGAACTGTCCCTTTGCTAATCTAACTGGACTGAGCTCCTGAAGGCTATCACTGCAGGGCTAGTTCTCCACCCTTGGCCCATTCTCTGTTGGTTTCAGGGCAGTTGTGCTGCGTTTTGCAGGCATACCTGGTGCTCTGGGATCATACCAGGATGGGGTAACCCTCCACCCTCCTGCTCCCCCAGTGCCTCTCTCTACAGGGTCACTGCGCGGCTCCCTTACCCTCAGTGAAGCACTCCTCAGGCCCCTGGCCCTCAGCAGCCTCGTCTGCAGCCTCCTCCGCCTCCACCTCTGGCGCCTTGTAATCCACAGTGCTGCACATGGATGACGTGCTGCCGCTGGACAGCGGCTTCTGTGGAAAGCAGGAACAGAGACAGACTTAGCCCAGGGCTCCAGCAGGCACCAGGGACAGAGTCACAAACAGGAGACATCCCGAGTGCTGGGAGTGGCTAATACCAGCAACAAAAGGGTTCACACATTGGAGACCAAATGCTTCCAGGGGCAATAGAGGCCTCATCTTGGGCAGGGACGGGCGTGGTTACAGCGTGGCTGGGCAGGGCTGGGTTAGTGCAATTCTGAGAGACGTAGTAAAGCCAGACACTGCGAGGTCAATAGAAGAACTCCTCCCTTGACCTTGCTACCGTCTCTCGAGGAGGTGGGCTAACTACAGCGATGGCCAAACCCCGTCTGTCTTCGTGGCAAGTGGCTACACTATTGTAGCAAAGCTGCCGCAGTGCTGGTGTAGCACTTGTAGTCTAGACATACCACAAGTCTATGCCTGGGCACGGCAGGTGGGCGGCGAGGAGCCCTGGTGGGGTGCACCGTGGGGTCTTGCCTCCCCAAGGCAGGGCTTGAGGAGTGGGTCTGGATGAGTGGGCTGCACCAGTGGCTCTCCACCTTGCCAGACTACTGCACCCCTTTCAGGAGTCTGATCTGTACGGTGTAGCCCCAAGTTTCACCTCACTTCAAAACTACTTGCTTACAAAATGAGACATAAAAATGCAAGTGTTGCAGCACACTGTTACTGAAATATTGCTGACTTTCTCCTTTTTACCATGCCATTATAAAAGCGATTGGAAGATAAATATTGCGCTTACATGTCGGTGTATAATATATAGAGCAGTATAAACACATCGTTGTCTGTATGAAATTTTAGTTTGTACTGACTTCGCTAGTGCTTTTCATGTTGTAAAACTAGACAAATATTTAGATAAGTTAATGTACCCTCTGGAAGACCTCTGCATACCCCCAGGGATAAATATACCCCTGGTTGAGAACCACTGAGCTGCAGTACGCCCAGGGGGATCAGGGAGTGGGGGTGATTGAAATTTTTGGAAACAGGAGTTTGTTAGTTCAAAAATGGCAATTTTTAAAATGAATATTTTCACCAAAAAGTATCATCTTAAATAAAAAGTTCTTGGTGAATTTTCTCAGGATATTTTTATTCACTTTTGTTTTTAATCAACAACATGATGGAAGTGGATACTGATATCTGCAAATGATTTTTATGTTTCAGATAAAAACTGCAATACAAATTTGCTGCAAAAAATGTGGAAACCCACAAAACCGCTGGGAACGCTACAAAACGAAAACCACCATGAAATGCCCATGCTGTTTGCCATGTTCTTTTTCTGTGTATTGACCAGCTCATTCAAAGACCCTCTCTGTTGTCCCCACAGGCAGCTACAGGATCAGACTTTTTCAGTTTAAATCAAAGTGGCCCCCCACTTCTGCTTCAAGTGAGATGTTACAAGTAAGAATCAGGAAGCCAAAAGCTGCAGAGTCAAAGGAAGGAAGCAGCACAATTCCTGATGTGGCTTGCATCAGACAGCTTGTCTCAGCAATGGTGGTGCAGGGGAAGAGCTGTGTCAAAGCCCGTGGGTGTGCTGATCACATGGAGAGAGCTCACCCCTGCAAAGGAGTTGCCACTTTTGATGAGCTGTGTTTCTCGAGCATTTCCCAAGTCCCCAAACACCAGCTGGTTGGGAATTTCCTAAAGAAACACTATTTTCATTGGAAAAATGCTGATTTGACAAAAGCGAAACTGTTGGTGAGAAAGGGCCAGTTTGGCTGAATCTCCCACTTAGAATTTTTTTTTGAAAAAACAAACAAACGTTCGGAAGTGTCAAAATGTCACGTTTTGATAATTTTGAGTAAAAAAACCTTGGTTTCCCAGTTTCAAAAAGTTGTCTGCTTGCAATTTTAGTTAATTTACACTAAAAAAAAGGTGAAAAAAAGTAAAAAAAATGGAAACATTCGAAATGAGTGAAATGACATATTTCATTTGACCTTGTCTGGATTCTTTTTGGGATGATCCATGTGCAAAATTTGTTAAGATTCTGCTTTTTGTTCCAATTCAGAACAGAAACACTTCCAAAAGCTCAGAAGATCTTGCAGGACGGAAATGCCATTTCCCACCCAGCTCTATCCAAAATCTCTGAATGCTTCTCATTGCCCCGGTCCTGCCCCTGGGCTACCAACCCCACTGAAATGCCCGACAAATGCCCTTTGTTATAATTAGACCAGTAGAAACCTGGGCTCCCGGAATTCTGTTTATCTCAAATATTTCTGGCTCCACTTACTCTGAAGAGCTTTTAGGACAAAGTTCACTCCAGTTCAAAACCTGGATTCCAAATAGTTTTCACCCAGTAGAACTGATTCTGAATCTTGACTGGGCTGGGCTCCCAGAAGGCACTCTGCAACCTCCAGTGGGTTAGCTAAGAAGAGAAAAATCTTAGCAAATCTCCAGGGATCCTCCTATTTTTATCTGTCTTTCCAGCTTCAATAGCCAGTTTTATCCAATGTGCTAAGCGGCCATGTGGTAGGTAGAGACACATCTACAGACCTGTACATTCTACACAGCAACAAAAGACCCCCACGATAAGGACCTGATATGAAGGGGTATCTTGTGTGCAATTGGCATGTGCACTGTAGGGCTAATCTCCCCCAAGGTCACTAGCAAGTGTCAGTGCATTCAATCAATCACAGATGAGACAGAGATTCTGGAGCCAAGGGGTGCAGGTGGCAACTTATGGCCCCAAAAGTTTCAGCCATCACTCATACTGGGTATTGTATCCACCAGGGGGTGAGATATGCCAGCTGCTCTGCATTGATTCACTGGACACTGCAGTCAAGAAGGTAGCCAGTAGCCAGCCGATTTGGCCATTTTGCACTGTGGAACTAACATGCCCCAGTCTCCCACTGGGGCTAAACTGGAGTTCAGAAAGTGTGGGAAAGGAAGGAAGCAGAGGGGGATCAGAAGAGCTGGGACAGAGCTAAGCTAACCCATGCTCCCACATATGAGGGCCACACACGAGCCATTTGCCACGGGAGCTAGCCCAGCCAAGGTACATGGTGCGGTATTCAAATTGTTCCAAATCCCTGTGACGGGATCCAGAAAGGCAAAAGAGATGCATGAGCCAGGCTGGTGAGACTGACAACAGATGCCTCCATCACAGCCATTCCTCCAGCCAATGCTTGGAACAGCTTCTGAATGCGGGTCACTAGAATACCCCAGCTGTTCCAAACACAAGTAGAAAAAATTCCCTTCCAGCAGCCCCCAGCGCTTCCCACTCTCCGCACTTTCCCCCACATGGAGAGCTGTGGTTGGCATCACATACATAGCTTCAGAGACTGCTCAGTATTGTTCTGTTCTTCCCTATCCCCTTGGCTGCCTTGCCCCAGTGGCAAGAATTCATTTTGGCTATGATCAACATTAATCCACGTCCTCTGAACTCCCCCGGTGCCTCATGGGAGTTGTAGTACCTATGCAGACCAGCACAGAGCAGAATGCTTCTTGCCCCTATTCACTTAGGTGAGCCAGGCTCCCTGGCTAGACTTTATCTCCCTTGATGCACTACAGTCACGTCACTCCAAGAGGCACTGCAACCATTCAAACAAATGGAAGGCTCTAGTGCATCATGGATGGTGTAGTCCAGCCAGGGAGCCTTCCCCATAGAGGAGAATGGGAGCATGAGGTATCTGAATTATACCTCCCATGAGTCACCTGCATATTTTGTTACCTTGTTTATTTCCTCTCTAGACTGCTAATGAAAATGTTACAAAGACCCTGTGGGAGAGCTGCCCCAGCACACTGCAGTTTAGAATGACCCTTTCTTTAGGACTTTCTGGTCAGCTTTCAGTCCCCTGTCTGAATGGATTTTTCAAGGCAGATCCTGTGAGATGCAGTATTGAATGCTTCTCCTATACTAATGTATACTTACATCACAGTTACTATTGAAAGTGTAATCAGTGTATAATGCAGAGTGTATTATAAGAGAGGCAACAGCCACTCCATAACTAAGGCTCCTACAAGATTCCCCTGTTTAGTCCCTGTGGTAACTTTGCCTTGGAACATGACTTTGCCTTGGGAAGTACCATATTTACTGTGAAGGCAAAGAAGAATGTTTCTGCAAAGTTTGAGAAGAATCTGTCAAGCATTTTTGAGTAACAGTCCATGAACAAATTCCCTTGGATGTGAAATAGCCATGGTAGCCTAATGTTCCCTCTGGCTCAAAAGCAGCTTATCCTGCTTGACTGAATCTGAAACTAACAGACTGTAAGTGAGAAAAGTTATTAATGATTTTCTTTGAGGTTCAATCCTGTTCCAAATGATATCAGTGGGAGTTCTGGGGCTGATCCTCCTCTCATTGTTATCAACAGGAATTTTTTTTATCCCTGAGAGCTGGAGCTGGCTGTGTGATCAGAATTTTCAAAAGTGGATGCTGAGGATTTTTGAAAACTTGGCCCCAGTTTAAATATTTCTAACCTTTATTTTCTTTTATTCTTCAGCTCCTGTCTCTAGTTTTTAAAGTGGAACCAATCACTGTTACTCTAAAAGCAGCTTAACCAAATAATGATAATAACACTTCAGGTTGAGGAGTAGGGTATGAGTTGGAGACACAAGGGGTCAAATTTTCAAACATGCCTAAGTGACTTAAGAACCTAAGAGCTATTTTCAAATCAATGGGAGTCAGGCGCCTAAATGGGACTCATTAAAAATCAGTGGGACTCAGGTTCTTAAGTGCCGAAATCACTTTAGAAAATGAGTTTCAGGCTCCAAATCATGCAGATACTTTTGAAAATTTGACCTAAAGTCTTTGACTTTACAGCCCCTTTAACTGTTCATGAATTGGCTGCGATTCAATGGGATTCCGACAGATTTGTTCACAGTTTGAGATGATTTGCCAAGTATTTTCTGTGATTGTCCATCAGGTGGTTGGTTGTTCACAGGCTATCCTGATATCCACAGTACAAAGGCCAGACTGTCATATCCTGATTTCCAATAGCTCAGACCTTGCTGGAGGAGACTGATTGACATCAATGGGGCACAAGTGGCCACAGATGCTGTTCGATGTGAGAAAAGAGCACAGTCCATCCCCCAGTGCCCAGCTCTTTCGACTGGACACCTGCATGCAATGCTATGTGTAGAAGAGCTGAGTTAGGCATTTCTTGAGTCTTTCCTGGTTTCTGTTCCCTGATTGGATGGCTTACTTTTAAACCAAGGCCCCGGTGCGTTAGCAATAAAATTCCAAAATGTGGTGCTTACATGTCTGCCACTAGGTGTCATCCTAACACAGTGGGAGAGCCCTGGACTTCGAATTAGGGCTTGTCTACACTGGAAACGCATAGCTACGTCTCCGGCGTGTGAAATCCGCACCGCCCAGGGATGCAGATATGCTGAACTCACCCCCAGTTCTTCTGATGATCTGGCGACCGCCTCTCGAGAGGTGGCTGATGACAGTGATGGGAGAACCCTACTGTCTACACAACCATGATGCAGCTGTGCCACTGTAGTGTTTCAGGAGCAGCCTTTTAGAGTCACGGGTTAAAAAGGGCAGCCGGGACTCCCAGATCACCTAGTCCCTGCATAGCACAGGCCACCGACACCACCCAGCACCCACACACTGACCCCCAACAACCAAAATGAGCCCACATTGTAAGGGGCAGCATTCTGGCCAATCTTGGGGCAGCACATTCCCGCTGCGCCGCTAGGGGGCAGGAACTAGTAATCCCCTCCGCTCACCGTGCCGCTGGGCGCCCCAGGATGCGCCACTCCCCACCACCTGCACCGGCCTCTGCCTCTCGCGCTGCTGTAAGCTCAGCCCGGCCAAGCCGCCTTTAAAGGAGTGGCTGAGCCAGCACCTCCTGCAGTCCCCGGGGGCTCTGCCTGCCCGGCTGGAAGAAGCGCCCCAAGGCTGGAAGAGGGATCCCCTCTTGCCCGGCTGCGAGCGGGCTGCAGCGCCCTGCGAGCCGCCTTGACGGCCCTCCACGCACTCCCTGCAGATGCCTTTTTTTTTCCTTTCTCCGGCAGTCCGGCAGGCAGTAGGAGGTTTTTTGTTTTTGTTTTTTTGTTTGGGGCGGCAAAAAAGCTAGAGCCGGCCCTGAAAGCATCACAATCCTCAGGAGACTGGACTATGACATGGCACAGGCAGAGACCAGGAGGCACCGAGGTGCACCAGTGCTTGAGGGAGGGGAATGATGAAGTGAAATACACCCAGTGACCCGCCTCTCACTCTGCAGGCGAAGGCAACACCCTCTGCCCCAAGCTTACTGCCAGCCTACCTGGGGGGAAATTCCTGCCCCACCTCACATACAGCACTCAGTTAGACCCTGAGCTGGGGAGCTAGACTCACCAGCCAAGAACCTGAGAGAGAGATAATGGCTCTAGCCCCCCCCAGTACCGAGTTTGCAATGGCGCCAGTGGTGCCAGGCCCACACCTGCTTGGCCTCCTTCCCCTGAGGCCCTGCCCAATGCTTGCTCCTTTCTGCCCCTTCCTTCCCTTGACCCCCGTTCACTTCTCTCCCCAGGCCAGGGCCCACAAAAGGTTAATCTGGCTCTGCCCTCCCGCTCCAATGCCCTATCTCCAGCCATGCTTTAGGAGATCTCTCTGATGCTTTAGGAGATCACCCCCTATCCCCAGGGTACGCAGCGGGAAGGGAGCGAAATCTCTTCCTGACCCCTGCAGATGGCTAGCTGAAGCCATGAAGCATGAGGGTTCTTTAGTTTATTGTTGGTGCCACCACCAGAATCCATCCAGAGAACTGGAGATGCAGCAAGTAGCATGGAGGGAGAGAAACATGGGCACTGACCATGTTAGTGACCATTGAGGGCCACCTCCTTCAATCCTACAGCCAGGCTACGGCAGTGAGAATAGTGCCAGCCATGATTTCAAGGGTGAATAACCTCCAGCTTTGGGAGGGAAGTAGCCATCCAGGGCACAGCCAGAGAAATAATGTCTCAAACTGAGCGACTGAGTTTCTTAGAAGCAGTAGGAGAATCTGTTCCTTGTGCGGAGAAACAGGGAGAAAAGCTTAGTAGCTGATCACACCCATTCCTTGTAATTCCCCCATAGGGAACTGCAGCTATTCAAGGCTAGGGGCAGGGTGAGCAGTCCAGAAAGCATGCAGGCCTGGTGCACCATTCGAAGCTAGGTCAGTGTAACTAGGGTGCTAAGGTGGAGAAAAATCCACACTACTGAGTGCAGTAGCTATGCTGACCGAACCCCAGTGGAGACGCAGCTATGGAAGAACACTTCCGGCTCCCTTCCTACCATCATTCGGGGAGGTAGATGGAAAAACAGTGATGGAGAAACCCTTTCTATGCTACTGAGCCTTTAGGTCACATGTGGGTCGTGTGAAGTCCAGCTTTTCTGTGCAATCACAAGGGCTAGAAACATACTTCTTTAAAAATGTGAAAGCAGAGATTCTCACTAACCACTTGAGTCCTGGAGCTGGCACTTTAAGACATAAAATATGAGACTCTTGATAAAAATTGTGACGGTTGGCAACACTGAGTGCTGGAGGCAGACTGCCTCTTGGCGTTCCCATGTGCACACACCTACGTCCCTTGTAGAGGCTCAGTATACCCCTCTCCTGCTTGGCTGCTCAGCTCCGCTGCCCTGCCCCACCTCTGGGACTCAGTGTCCGCCTAAGGCAGCCTCAGTGCAGGGTGGGACAGATGTTCCCTTGCTCCTGCCATCTTCTGCTCTCCAGACCCCGCTTCCACAGATGCACTCGGCAGACTCTAGTGGCAGTGATGAAATCCATGATGTGTCTACCCCTGAGAACGCCTGCAGGAGAAGCAGGTGTGCCAATGGATGGTGGTTGTGGGCACCATGGGTGTTGTGAACTGTCTCCAATCAATTTCTCCTGCTGTCACAAGTACTATTTGAAACAGGTCATGCATAGTTGGCTGGGGAAAGGAACCTGGCACTGGGGTTGGGGTGGGGAGGCAGGAGCAGAGAAGCAGCCCAAGGCACGTGCTAGGTGTCCCAGGCACAGGGCCTGGGAGTGAGCACTGGTCTGACAAGAGAGGAAGGAGGAGCCAGTAGTTAAGGTGTCTGCCTGGGGCCAAATCCCTGCTCCACTACACAGCCTGGGGCAGATCACTGAGACTCTGTGTACAATAATGGCCTGCCCCACCTGGCAGGGGGTAGGGAGGGTAAAGACATTAGAAGACTGTGGGGTGCTAAGACCCCCTTGACAAAGATGGGGCTGTAGAAGTACTGGGCACAGGACCTGGGAAGAGCTTTCTGGAGGGTCATGTGCAGTGCGTGTGAAGTACTGTTCATTTTTGTGGTGGAGGCAAATTGGGTGCAGGTGGGAATTTATTTCTGTGCATGACATTCCTCCCTTCCCCAGCCAGTCAGCCAACCAGTCACACCCGCAGTGGATTAAAGTCCATGTGCGCTAGGCAGGGGCCGTGGGCCTCTTGTCCCATGTTGGAGTCAGAATCTCAGTTTTCATTTCAAAGGAAAACTTGAACCTCAACCCCAAGTGGAACTGCTCTGGGGATGGCTTCCTGAGTCTGCAGACAGCCTGAAGCAGTAGCTCAGAGAGTGGGGAACAGCCCTATGTATCTCCATGGAGTGTTAGCATTCAGACCCCCTGCTTATACCAGCCCAGTGTGTGTGTGTTGTGGGGGGAAGGAATCCACTGCCTCCCCACAATGGCCCTGCTGGGGTAGTGTCAGCAGGGCCTCATCTGCTTGGGTGGGTGAGGGCTGAGTCCTCCCTCCTCTAGGACAGCCCCCAGTCCGCCTGAGATCCGGGGACACTGGGAATGGTGGGAGGTCTTGGCTGGCCCAAAGAGGAGTAGAGGTGAGACCCATGCTGGCCTATGGCTCTTCTCTGTGTGTGTTTGGGGTGAGACCATCACTTTCCACCCCATCCCAAGCAGGGAAGGGACCATGAAGTGTGGGTGAGGGGCACAGAGCTTCTATCTGAGCTGCTGCCTCATGTAGTGCCCCAGACTCCACTTCACTCCCCTCCCACGCATTTGCCCATCCATCATGCACAAGGGGCGGGGGGGCCTGTGTCTGTCAGGAAGCGGAGCCTGGGCTGGGATTTGCGGCAGCCCAGGGAGAAACTCCGGGGTGGTGTGTCTGGGGAAGTCTATAAGCTGGGGAGGGACTAGGAGAAGTCACAGGGGGCATGGATCCTCCAGCACTGATTGCAGAGTTCCTTGTAGGGACAGGCTCAGAGCGGCTTTGACAGAGCGAGGCCAGTGGGAAGGGATGTGGGGGAGGCAGGGCAATATGGGAAGTAGTGGGGATGGGAAGACAGAGGCAGCACCACTGACTCAGCCTTCTCCATCCCCACTGTCACTGTACCCTCAGCCACAGAGTCACTCCCAAACCTACTGACTCCCACTGCACCTCCAGCCCCTTATCCCCAGAGAGTCCCTCAAATCACAGAAACCCTAAGCCCCAGACAGCCCCCAAACCTCACTGCTATTTCACCCCCAGAGAGACCTCCAGACCCACTGAATCTCACGGCACCCCCATCCCCCATCCCCAGAGAGACTCCCCAAATGACAGAGACCCTAAATGCCAAAAAGACCCCAAGCCCATTGAATGCCATTACACCCCCAGGCCCAGAGAACCCCAAGCCCCACTGAATCTCACTGTACCTGTATCCCCAGAGACCCCCCCAGCCCCACTGAATCTCACTGTAGCTGTATCCCCAGAGACCCCCCAGCCCCACTGAATCTCACTGCACCTCCACCCCCATATTCCCAGAGACCCCCCAACCCCAGTGAATCTCACTGTAGCCATATCCCCAGAGATCCCACAGCTCTGCCAAATTTTGCTGCACCCCCCATTTCCGCATCCCCCTCAACTCACAGGATGTATTTTATTTTAATAATTTGAATGAGGCCTGCAGCCTCTTTTAAAACGAATATGTGCAAATGGCTACATGAGTGAAAGGTTGAAGGTGTTGATGTGATGTGTTTATCAAAGAACTTGTGAATTGTCTGTATCAAGTGTGTGAAAATTTACATCGGCTGGGTTATGACAGACTCCCCCACTCCTTTTCTCCAGGCCACATTAAGCAATGGAGCCGGAGCAAGGGGGATATTGATGGGGCACAACCCTGAAAAGGATTCCTTACAGAAATGGCCAGTGTCTGCCACTGCCCTGCTGCTCTGGGCAGAACTTAGCCCCATCCTTTACCCTACTCCTGCCCCAGCTTGACATGTTTAAGGGGGGAGCAGCTCTGTGTGGCCCTTCTTGCCTCCATCCCCCCCAGGTTCATTAGCTTAGCATCAGACGCTGGAAGAAAACAAGCTCCAGCATCCAGCCAGTTATGAGAGATTCCAATTCTCCAGCTGAAAGCCTGGCCTCATTGAAGTCAATGGCAAAGCTACCAGTGACTTCAAGGGGGACTTCATCTGGAACCTTTATCTGTGGGCCAGTGTCTGTATGACTCTTGGCATGGCCCAAGCTTTTCAGAAAGGCTAGCAGGAATATGGGGATCTTCCTGCTGGGTATGGCGTGTGGCTGCCAATGATAGAATCACCCCCTGGAGCATCCCTCTTTCATGGGTCTCACACGTGCCAGGGACACCCGGCAACAGCTGCACACCTGGAGCATGTCATTGCCCAGAGATTCGCCTCCCAACTCTGCAGCAGTGAATGTCAAGGAGCAGGCTGCAAGTGAGAGACTCAGAGGAAGCATCTCTGATATCTGGTTCTAGGGAGCTCTTTGCACCCAGCTCCCGGCTGTGCCTACAGGATCAGCACCATGTGTAGTGCTGGCTGGAGAAACTTCACCGGAACTACAGTCCGTGCAGGGCCGGTGCAAGGATATTTTTCCCCCTAGGCGAAACTTCCAGCCACTGGACCAGCAAGCGCCAAGACTGATCCAAGGGCTTGTCTACACAGCATGTTACAGCCCAGGGTGTGAATATACAGCCCACCAGTTTGCTATGCAGTGATGTCCCACGTGGATATTGCTACATGGCAGTGAATGTTCCAGAAGCCGGAGCGGCTGCAGAAGTTGCCAGGGGATGTTACTGAGCAGCAAGCTGGCGTGCTGTCAGTTCAGAGCCTGGCTTGCTGCACTGTACCTTCCCGAGGAGCCAAGCCCCATGTGGGATGTGGCTAATGCTACAGAGAAACAACAACTGCACACAAACAAATGATCACAGCGAAGGAACTGGACAGTGACTTGGAATGTGAGCTGAAATCAAACAAAACATTTTGCTCAACCTGAAGCAATTTTTTTCAGACATTTCAGAATTGCCAGTGAACTGGAAAATCCACGATTCACCCACCTGCACATATCACAGCTCTGGCATAGCCAACGGAAGCCCGTCAGAGGCCTGGTGTACAGGTGTGAAAATTCGATTGACCTAGCCATATTGCCCTGGGCTATGAAATGTGGTTAGGTTGACATTGGCATCCAATGAAGTGGGTTTTAGCCCACGAGAGCTTATGCTCAAATACATTTGTTAGTCTCTAAGGTGCCACAAGTACTCCTCGTTCTTTGTAACCACCACTGTAGATGCAGCTAGATGGGCAGAAGAATTCTTCTGTCGACCTAGCTACTGCCTCTCGGAGAGGTGGATTACCAACCCTTCCTGTCAACGTAGGAAGCAGCTGCACTGTGGCATGGCAGTGCTGCAGCAGTGTCTCTGTAGTGTAGCCAAACCCTGAGTCTCCAGACTGCATATGTTGTGGCTGTTCACTCTCTTGACATAGGCAAACCCCTCCGTAACACTGATCAGTCCAGTGCTTTTCTCCCTGCACTACAGATATGGTGGCCCAAATTCAGTGCTCCATGAAAGCAGTCCTTGTTTTGATCTGGCAGACTGATATAATTTCTAGGGCTATCAAGTGATTAAAAAAATTAATCATGATTAATCACACTGTTAAACAATAATAGAATACCATTTATTTCAATATTTTTGGATGTTTTCTACATTTTCAAATATATTGATTTCAGTTACAACACAAAATACAAAGTGTACAGTGCTCACTTTATATTCATTTTTATTAGAAATATTTGCACTGTAAAAAATAAAAGAAATAATGTTCTTCAATTTACCCAATACAAGTTCTGTAGTGCAAGCTCTTTATCATGAAAGTTGAATTTATAAATGTAGAATTATGAAAAAAAAATAACTGTTCAAAAATATAACAACATAAAACTTTAGAGCCTGCAAGTCCACTCAGTCCTATTTTTTGTTCAGCCAATCAAGTTTGTTTACATTTCCAGGAGATAATGCTGCCCACTTCTTGTTTACCATGTCACCTGAAAGTGAGAACAGGCATTTGCATGGCACTTTTGTAGATGATGTCACAAGATTTTCACGTGCCAGATGCACTAAGGATTCACATGTACCTTCATATTTCAACCATCATTCCAGAGGACATGCATCCATGCTGATGACGGGTTCTGCTCGATAACAATACAAAGCAGTGCAAACCAATGCATGTTCATTTTCATCATCTGAGTCAGATGCCACCAGCAAAGGGCTGATTTTCTTATTTGGTGGTTTGGGTTCTGTAGTTTCTGCATCAGAGTGTTGCTCATTTAAGACTTCTGAAAGTGTGCTCCACATCTTGTCCCTCTCAGATTTTGGAAGGCACTTCAGATTCTTAAACCTTGGGTCAAGTGCTGTAGCTATCTTTAGAAATCTCACATTGGTACCTTCCTTGTGTTTTGTCAAATCTGCCATGGAAGTGTTCTTAAAACGAACAACATGTCTTGGGTCATCATCCGAGACTGCTATAAAATGAAATTTATGGCAGAATACGGGTAAAACAGCAGGAGACATATAATTCTACCCCAAGGACTTGAGTCACAAATTTAATTAATGCATTATTTTTTAACGACCATCGTCAGTATGGAAGCATATCCTCTGGAATGGTGGTCGAAGCATAAAGGGGCATACGAATGTTTAGCATATTTGGTATGTAAATACCTTGCAATGCTGGCTATAAAAGTGCCATAGGAACGCCTGTTCTCACTTTCAAGTGACATTGTGAATAAGAAGCAGGCAGCATTATCTCCTATACATGTAAACAAACTCATTTGTCTTAGTGATTGGCTGAACAAGAAGTAGAACTGAGTGGACTTTTAGGCTCTAAAGTTTTACACTGTTTTGTTTTTGAGTGCAGTTATGTAACAAAAAAAAATCTACATTTGTAAGTTGCACTTTCACGATAAGGAGATTGCACTACAGTACTTGTATGAGGTGAATCGAAAAATATGATTTCTTTTGTTTATCACATTTACAGTGCAAATATTTGTAATCAGTAATAATAATATGAAGTGAGCACTGTACACTTTGTATTCCGTGTTTTAACTGAAATAAATATTTTTGAAAATGTAGAAGAACATCCAACAATATTTAATAAATTTCAGTTGGTAGTCTATTGTTTAACAGTGTGATTAAAACTGCGATGAATTGTGATTAATTTTTTTAATTGCAATTAATTTTTTGAGTGAATTGAATGAGTTAACTGTGATTAATCAACAGCCCTAATAATTTCCCCTGGACCTGTTTATTAGACTCATTTTCATGCAGGCTCAAATCTTATAGAGTTTTTTCCTTTCGTATCTCTCCATTGTTATGTTACTGCAGCCCATGTGATTCCCAACGTCTTACTCGCTGTCAGAGCCTTCTAGGGCATTAGCCAGCAACACAGACATCAGAAACCTTGTGAGTTTTAGCTCTGAGATGCATCGTTTAACGATTACCCATGTTAAACTCCCTCTGCTTCGTCTCAGGCCCCCGCTGACCCCATGCCATGGGAGCCTGGCTGCAGCTGATCCTTTCTAAGGTATTAACAGTGGATCCAATTTTAGTGGTGTCAGCAAATTTTACCACCTTCCCCCAAGTCATTTATAATCGAATTGGAAAGCTACAGCCCTGGCACTGATTCTGTGGCCACCCACTGGTATCTGCTGATATCAACAATGACCTGATGTCCTTTCAACCAGGTAGTTTTCAGGTTTATATCCCTGTACTCCACAGCAGCAGGGGTTCTCTGTGTATTAATTAAATCACACTGTTTACAGGGTGCCATAATCACAGTCTATAAGTATTAACATGAGGAACAAATATTTAATAATGGGCTCTTCAGTCTAGCAGAGTAAGGTCTAACATGACCTCATGGCTGAAAGTTGAAGCTAGACAGATTCAGACTGGAGATAAGGTGTATGTTTTTTACAGGGAGGGTAATTAACCGCTGGAGCTATTTACCAAGGGTCATGGTGAATTCTCCATCACTGACAATATTTAAATCAAGATAGGGTGTTTTTACTAAAAGACCTGCTCTAGTTCAAACAACAGTTATTTCAGGGAAGTTCTCCAGCTGTGTCGTACAGGAGGTCAGACTGCGTAATCACGATGGCCCTTTCTATGAATTTCCATTTACAACCCATCTCCTTAGCAAGTCCCACTGGGCTGCAGTTCATAAAAGATCCAGAGTCTGACTTGGGGGATGGGGGTTCCTGGGTTTGTATGAGCCAGGAGCTCACACAGGAAAAAGGTTTGAAATCTAAGAGGGTGTAAATGTCAAGGAGCCCAGGAGGAATTACCCAGCATGTGAAAGGGATTAGGATGAGAAGTGATGGGGAAAGGAAAGAAGGGAACATGTGGATCATCCCCAAGGGGTGGAAGGCCCCCGTACTGCAACATTAAAAAGAAGCCGGCACCAAGCCAGGGGGAACTCACTGTGCCCTTGGTTCTCACAGCTCCAGTAGGAGCCATGCTGCCAGGGGCTCCATGCAGCCCCACATCGCAGACGGATGAGTAGCACAAAGGGCTGGGGAGGGCAGGGCAAGAAATTGTTGGAGGCTGGATGAGCACTGAATGAGGCAGGGTCTAGTGGAAAAAACAGTCTGTGATCATGTAATTAACAAGTGTCTCATGGGGTCTTCGCACAAGAGAGATGAATGAAAGTAGCACAAGCAACCTTAATTCTGTCATTTACTAATTTCTGAGTGCTTGACATTGCAACCTGAATTGCATTTTTAACATAGGGTGTTTATGTTTTAATGTCATTTCCTACATTTTAAAAAAAGTAAATGGAATAAACAGAAATTCCACCATGCAGAACCAGGCTGTCGCCAGTAGAAGTAGCCATCCAGCACTCAAGCTAATGGGCTGACCGGTAGCAGCAGGTGGCTTGCAGGGGGATGAGACACATGGTTTGTCAGTGGGTTTCACAACTACTGGCTGACATCAGAGGACTGTTGGGACTCAGGAATGTTAGGTTTGATTCCAGATTCTGGAGAGGAGTGCGCTCTAGTAGTTACAGACCTTTCCACCCATGCTCCCTGCCCTTGCCTCCTCATCTGCTCCTATTCCTGCTCCTCGCCCCCATTCCTTATCCCTTTGCCTTAAAGAAAAGCTACTTCTTCCTTCACCGCCATGATGCCGAGGCACCAGCTGGAGCAGTAACTTGAAGAGCACTGAGAGATGGTCTGCCTTCCTTCTCTCAGTTTCAGTGGATCAGCAGCTTCCAGCAGCCTGGAGGATCAATTGCACATAAAGTCTTGCTAAGCCCCTGCAGCCCTAGAATGGAGCGTGCTCAGTCACTTGGGGGTGGGGGGTGGCACATGTACAGTTAGAGTGACCAGATGTCCCGATTTTTAGTGCAGTCCATTCATACCAAGGAGGCGTGGGGGCTGGAACATGCTCAATGTGGACGGAATATTTAGAAAATGTAGCTGCCAAACTCTAAGAAACCATTAGTGAACACATGTTTACTGTATTTGCCAGGGGCTTATTATTTGGCTGATTTTCATCGGGATGGCAAAAGGCACCTCACTGACCTTAGGGCAACTCCCCTTACCAAATTTCAAGCCCTTGCTTCAAAGCACAGAGGCCCTGGACCTTCTCAATGAAACAGTTGTAAGGAATTTTTAACATGGAAAAACTAATGCATTAGTCCCTAATCTTATTCTTGGAAATGGCTGAACATTTTTTTGCTGAACTGTTCCAGAATAACTTCTCCTGAGGCATATGCCCAGCATGGAAAACTTTAGCCAGAAAGGTCACATTTTGGAGCAGTTAGAAGCAACTGAAAATAGGGTCTTCTTACAGAGAGTGTCAGACAACTTCAACTGTAGGTGGCACTATCAACTTCTCCTGTAATGAGAATCATGTGGCCTATCACATGGACAACTTCTCCCTTGGTGTTTTAGGGCTGAGAAAAGAGGAAATTATCCCTATGAACAGCAATTGGGGGAAAAAATAAGGCCAAAAGTTTTGAGCCTGGTGCTTAAAGTTAAGCACCTAAAGAAATGGCCAGGTTCTCAGAGGAGGAGCCCCAGCAGTGGCCACTGACTCCAACGAGGCCAAGAGTGGAAGGTGGTGGGTAAAAGCCACAGTCAGTGAGCTCTCTTCCTTGTCACATCCCACGGACCCATCCGGAGGCAGCATTGCCTTTGTGGTGAATGGAGTTAAGAGGTAGCTTGGTACGGCGGAGTGTGCCCCTAGAGACGACAATAGGTGAGAGCTGTCATATCCCAGCAGTTCTCTGCTGCTGCTGCTGTAGAGTGTGCGAACAACCCGCCAACCTGAAACGTATTCTCACCAGCAACTGCACACCGTACCATAGTAACTCTAGCTCAGGAACCAATCCATGCAACAAACCTCGATGCCAACTCTGCCCACATATCTACACTAGCGACACCATCATAGGACCTAACCAGATCAGCCATACCATCACTGGTTCATTCACCTGCACGTCCACCAATGTAATATACGCCATCATATGCCAGCAATGCCCCTCTGCTATGTACATCGGCCAAACTGGACAGTCACTACGGAAAAGGATAAATGGACACAAATCAGATATCAGGAATGGCAATATACAAAAACCTGTAGGAGAGCACTTCAACCTCCCTGGCCACACTATAGCAGACCTTAAGGTGGCCATCCTGCAGCAAAAAAACTTCAGGACCAGACTTCAAAGAGAAACTGCTGAGCTTCAGTTCATCTGCAAATTTGACACCATCAGCTCTGGACTAAACAAAGACTGTGAATGGCTTGCCAATTACAGAACCAGTTTCTCCTCCCTTGGTTTTCACACCTCTACTGCTAGAACAGGGCCTCACCCTCCCTGACTGAACTAACCTCGTTATCTCTAGCTTGCTTGCTAGCATATATATACCTGCCCCTGGAAATTTCCACTACCTGCGTCTGACGAAGTGGGTATTCACCCACGAAAGCTCACGCTCCAAAACCTCTGTTAGTCTATAAGGTGCCACAGGATTCTCTGCTGCTTTCAACCTCTACAGGACATTTTTTTCCCTGGCCCCATCCCAAAACAGGATGTTAGGATAAACCTTCCTTCCACTCACCACTGTCTGTCTCTCATCCTTCCGACTTCTGCTGCCGTGGGTTTGACCCAAGTACCAGTGGATGCACGGCCATCAATAGACCATCTAATCAGACACGCAGAATACTGTTCAATTGTATTGCTATGTTCGTATGCTGCACAGATCTGGGATCATGCAACACTAGAGCCGTGGCTTTCATAGCTCAGCTCATTTTCCCACAGGGAGATGAAACAAATGAAAGAAGAAGGAGACAACAAGGGAGCAGACATTTCCATGTGGTTTTAGTCCAGGACTTTAACCACTCCAGAGACATAAACTCTCTGCTCCCATCCCCACCCCAGACAGTAGAACCGGAGACAGCCAGCTGCTGCCATCACAAAGAATGTTCCTTTGGCCAGAAATGGCTCATACTCAGGGCTGCATAGCTCTGTCAGCTAGGGGTGAGATTTTTTGCTGATATCATTATGCTGGTAAAAATTCTCTTGTAGATGCAGTTATCCTGGGATAACGGTGCTCATACCAGGATAGCTTAGGACAGATCTATACTACACAGTTTTGGTGTCATAGCTATGTTGGTTAGGAGTGTGAAAAAATCACCCCAACAGACAGGGCAAAACCCCACATTTAGATGCAACTTACCCCTACAAAGCAGATTTGTTTGCCAGGGTAGTGCATGGCATTCAGGGGAGAGGTTTAACTAGATCAGAAGACAAACTCCATGGTTAGAGCTCAACTGACAATGCCGCTGTCGAGCAGACTAGCCCCCACTCCAGTTCCTCAGCTTCCATCAGTACCCCGGCCTGAGCACTTCTACACCAGTATCACGGCACCTACACTAGAAGGGGGGCTTTGCTGCTTTCTCTAGGCTGGTATAGTTAAAGCGGCAACGTTTGTAAGTGTAGACAAGGCCATAGTTTCACATACCAAGTGACTTTTATAGAGAGAGTTTCAGCCAAATGGTAACTAGCCATTGTTGAGTATACCAGTGAGACAAACGTCCTGGCCAAATGCTTCTCTTCCATCTGCTTATCTGAGTGGAGGAGGGGGCCCAGCTGGGGGCTGACGAGTGGGGGGGAGGCAGGGCGGGTGCACGGATGTTTCACGCCCTAGGCAAAACTCCCACCTTGCACCCCCC